>NC_050570.1:45502399-45802399 GCF_013265735.2 Oncorhynchus mykiss | reverse complement strand
TTTTGTTGTTGTTGTTTTATTTCCAGCTGAGCTGTCTTTTGTAGCTTTGTGACCCTTTTGTATTTTCAACCCTTGTGTGGTGTTCATGTTTTTGTTATTCACCTAATATAGCCATAATAATTTATGTAAAAATACTTAATACTTAGATGTTGACTTATATCAATTACAAGCAATATAGACAGCATACATGCATACAGCATACATGGAACGGTATAAGTGTGTTTTATACCCTTCCATTAATTCCATTCCAGCCAACACTATTGCCTGTCTTTCCTTCACCAGCCCTGTCCCCAGCCCCTGTTCCCTGTCCCCATCCCTGTATCATCTCCTGTCCCTGTACCCTGTCCCTCCACAGATTCCCCATGCCCCCACAATCTGGAGATGCCTATCAGTCTGAGGCAAAGCTGTATTTATTCTCCCTCCAGGTCTCTCTCCGGTCTCTACCTCATGCTGCCTTGTGGTTTCCCCCAGAGGTCGCACAGGGCTTGGGGCACACAACGCCTGGTGGTACCCTGGTGTGCCTGGTGGCGGTCCTGGTGGTCCGGTCGGCGGTGCCCCTTCCTGAGGAGGGCAGAAGCGGAAGCAGCTCCGCAGCTGAGATGTGGTTAATTAGCCTCTGTAATTAGAGCCCTGTGCCTGTCTGTCTGTCTGTCTGTCGCCTTTGAGAGCATGTTTTACCCCCTGGCTGCCATGACAGGTGGTGGGCACCAGGCGGAACACCCATTCCGGGACACCCACCCCACCACAAGATGGTACCAGCCCAGTATTTTTGGGGCATTTTCCCCCTGGCGACGATGATGGTGATGGGCACTGAGCGGACCCCCCCCCCCCGGGATACTCTACCCCACCCCACCCCAGCGCAGGGGGGTGCCACCCAGTCTGTCACCCTGCTTGGTGGCACTGTGACTTGAAAAAGAGGTAGGCCTAAGTCAAACTTGTTAGTCAAATTTAGAGTGGTCCTCTCCCATAAAGATGTCTGTGAAACATGATACAGCATGGGGGTACAGTATGACATCCCTGTTACATGAATGTGTGATTACAATTCAAGTCTCTCTTCAAGATTCTGTCATCACTCATTTGCCAGAAACTGATGGTTATCCAGCTTCTAGGTGCAGTCAATACCTCATGAAGCGTATAGTTGTGTGTGTACGTCTGTACATTCGAGCCCCCAATTGTGAAGTAAAACTTGACAATCTGATAATGTACATACCAATGGGGATAAAAGAAAACAAATGTTGTGAAATTCAAACACAAGGAAAACAGAAAAGAAGTAAGAAGGGGAAAAAAACATTGGAATTTCTTCTCCGATCTTCAGGGTTTCACAGTAATTATTGTGAAGTGTTACCAGATGTTTTTATCTTATCCTTGAGCTTTCTCAGATTAAAAAATAAATAAATAAATACACACCATACCGCTAAATCAACAATGATTTATGCTGTCATCCACTATGTGCAGCTAAACCAATACGGGACTGATCTTTTCCATTTCTTTCTTTCTCCTTCTCCTTCTCCTTCTCCTTCTCCTTCTCCTTCTCCTTCTCCTTCTCCTTCTCTTTCTCCTTGGACTTTCAAGGTGCACAAAACATTTTAACTTTGAAGTTTTCTTCATGCAATAGCTGCCTGTACTCTAGTTCTTGCCTGAAATGGATTGAACATTCTTAGACTGGGGGATCAAAACAAAATTACCCAATCATTTGGCTAGGAAGAAAAAAGATCACTGTATTTTTCTGACATGGGTTGCCGTTTCAGTGGCTTAACCCTGAGCCTATCCTGTTTCAGTCGTCAGATGAGCACATATTTCAGAGGGAAACCAAATACCTCAGGCAGCACTGCGCCAGGGATTATTGCTAGTCCAATTTTCTGTTTTTCGGGGTGAAATTCTCTAGCCTACATGGGCGTTTGGGTTTTTATTCAGTGCAACACATAGGCTGTGACTTGTTTGTGAGCCAGGTTTGGAGCCTCTCCTGGGATCTGGTAATTGCCACGGAAGCCCAGCTACTAAGCGCCAGCCGTCCATTTCGCTGATAGGGATCAGTGGGCAAGGGAGCGTGGAGCCCGAACCAGGCCCGTTCGTTACACACACACACATGCAAACGCCCACACACACACACACACACACACAAAATAGTATTAAGCTAACTCGGCTACAGTTCCACCAAAGTCCTCACTCAGTACCACGTAACATAAGGGCGACCTGAGTTCTTCTAAATGAAAGGAATATTCCTGTAAAATAGATTTTAACAGCGATGGAAAGAACAGATCCACTGAAGCATGTGGCAAGGTGCCTAAGAAGTAAAAGAGGTGGGAGGTGCAATAGCCAGCAGACCTGGGTTCAAATACTATTTTAAATCTTTCAAATATTTTTTTGCATTTGGACTTCCAGATTGGTGTGGTTTGCACTTTTGCGACCATTCTATTAGTTCTATTGTGCCAAGCAAGCTCAGTCAAGCCTAGCTAAAGTATTAGACATTATTTCAAATAGCATTTGAACTCCCACTGTATTGGAAAATTGTAAATTATAAGGTAATTTGGGGTGTTATCAACAGTAAAATATTTTTTACTGCAGCATACTGTAAAGTGGAATATGGGAAAATGTTGTGGGCGGAGCAAATAATTGCTGCATTTTGAATTGTACTGTAATTCCACCCCACAGAATACAGTACCGTACCTTATCTTTGGAGCACCAAAAACCTACTGAGACTACTTCCGGCGCCGACAGAGATGGCCACCTCGCTTCGCGTTCCTAGGAAACTATGCAGTTTTTTGTTTTTTTACGTGTTATTTCTTACATTAGTACCCCAGGTCATCTTAGGTTTCATTACATACAGTCGAGAAGAACTACTGAATATAAGATCAGCGTCAACTCACCATCAGTACGACCAAGAATATGTTTTTCGCGACGCGGATCCTGTGTTCTGCATTACAAACAGGACAACGGAGCGGATCCCATGCAGCGACCCAAAAAAACGACTCCGAAAAAGAGGGAAACGAGATGGTCTTCTGGTCAGACTCCGGAGACGGGCACACCGTGCACCACTCCCTAGCATTCTTCCTGCCAATGTCCAGTCTCTTGACAACAAGGTTGATGAAATCCGAGCAAGGGTAGCATTCCAGAGGGACATCAGAGACTGTAACGTTCTTTGCTTCACGGAAACGTGGCTCACTGGAGAGACGCTATCCGAGGCGGTGCAGCCAACGGGTTTCCCAACGCATCGCGCAGACAGAAACAAACATCTTTCTGGTAAGAAGAGGGGCGGGGGCGTATGCCTTATGGCTAACGTGACATGGTGTGATGAAAGAAACATACAGGAACTCAAATCCTTCTGTTCACCTGATTTAGAATTCCTCACAATCAAATGTAGACCGCATTATCTACCAAGAGAATTCTCTTTGATTATAATCACAGCCGTATATATCCCCCCCAAGCAGACACATCGATGGCTCTGAATGAACTTTATTTGACTCTTTGCAAACTGGAAACCATTTATCCGGAGGCTGCATTCATTGTAGCTGGGGATTTTAACAAGGCTAATCTGAAAACAAGACTCCCTAAATTTTATCAGCATATCGATTGCGCAACCAGGGGTGGAAAGACCTTGGATCATTGTTACTCTAGCTTCCGCGACGCATATAAGGCCCTGCCCCGCCCACCTTTCGGAAAAGCTGACCACGACTCCATTTTGTTGATCCCTGCCTACAGACAGAAACTAAAACAAGAGGCTCCCACGCTGAGGACGACATTGACGAATACGCTGAGTGCGAGTTCATTAGTACGTGCGTTGAAGATGTCGTTCCCATAGCAACGATTAAAACATTCCCTAACCAGAAACCGTGGATTGGCAGCATTCGCGTGAAACTGAAAGCGCGAACCACTGCTTTTAATCAGGGCAAGGTGTCTGGTAACATGACCGAATACAAACAGTGCAGCAATTCCCTCTGCAAGGCTATCAAACAAGCTAAGCGTCAGTACAGAGACAAAGTAGAATCTCAATTCAACGGCTCAGACACAAGAGGCATGTGGCAGGGTCTACAGTCATTCACGGACTACAGGAAGAAATTCAGCCCAGTCACGGACCAGGATGTCCTGCTCCCAGGCAGACTAAATAACTTTTTTGCCCGCTTTGAGGACAATACAGTGCCACTGACACGGCCTGCAACAAAAACATGCGGTCTCTCCTTCACTGCAGCCGAGGTGAGTAAGACATTTAAACGTGTTAACCCTCGCAAAGCTGCAGGCCCAGACGGCATCCCCAGCCGCGCCCTCAGAGCATGCGCAGACCAGCTGGCCGGTGTGTTTACGGACATATTCAATCAATCCCTATACCAGTCTGCTGTTCCCACATGCTTCAAGAGGGCCACCATTGTTCCTGTTCCCAAGAAAGCTAAGGTAACTGAGCTAAACGACTACCGCCCCGTAGCACTCACTTCCGTCATCATGAAGTGCTTTGAGAGACTAGTCAAGGACCATATCACCTCCACCCTACCTGACACCCTAGACCCACTCCAATTTGCTTACCGCCCAAATAGGTCCACAGACGATGCAATCTCAACCACACTGCACACTGCCCTAACCCATCTGGACAAGAGGAATACCTATGTGAGAATGCTGTTCATTGACTACAGCTCGGCATTCAACACCATAGTACCCTCCAAGCTCGTCATCAAGCTCGAGACCCTGGGTCTCGACCCCGCCCTGTGCAACTGGGTACTGGACTTCCTGACGGGCCGCCCCCAGGTGGTGAGGGTAGGCAACAAAATCTCCTCCCCGCTGATCCTCAACACTGGGGCCCCACAAGGGTACGTTCTGAGCCCTCTCCTGTACTCCCTGTTCACCCACGACTGCGTGGCCACGCACGCCTCCAACTCAATCATCAAGTTTGCGGACGACACAACAGTGGTAGGCTTGATTACCAACAACGACGAGACGGCCTACAGGGAGGAGGTGAGGGCCCTCGGAGTGTGGTGTCAGGAAAATAACCTCACACTCAACGTCAACAAAACTAAGGAGATGATTGTGGACTTCAGGAAACAGCAGAGGGAACACCCCCTTATCCACATCGATGGAATAGTAGTGGAGAGGGTAGCAAGTTTTAAGTTCCTCGGCATACACATCACAGACAAACTGAATTGGTCCACTCACACAGACAGCTTTGTGAAGAAGGCGCAGCAGCGCCTCTTCAACCTCAGGAGGCTGAAGAAATTTGGCTTGTCACCAAAAGCACTCACAAACTTCTACAGATGCACAATCGAGAGCATCCTGGCGGGCTGTATCTCCTCCTGGTACGGCAACTGCTCCGCCCTCAACCGTAAGGCTCTCCAGAGGGTAGTGAGGTCTTCACAACGCATCACCGGGGGCAAACTACCTGCCCTCCAGGACACCTACACCACCCGATGTCACAGGAAGGCCATAAAGATCATCAAGGACATCAACCACCCGAGCCACTGCCTGTTCACCCCGCTATCATCCAGAAGGCGAGGTCAGTACAGGTGCATCAAAGCTGGGACCGAGAGACTGAAAAACAGCTTCTATCTCAAGGCCATCAGACTGTTAAACAGGCACCACTAACACTGAGTGGCTGCTGCCAACACACTGACACTGACTCAACTCCAGCCACTTTAATAATGGGAATTGATGGGAAATGATGTAAATATATCACTAGCCACTTTAAACAATGCTACCTTATATAATGTTACTTACCCTACATTATTCATCTCATATGTATACGTATATACTGTACTCTATATCATCGACTGTATCCTTATGTAATACATGTATCACTAGCCACTTTAACTATGCCACTTTGTTTACATACTCATCTCATATGTATATACCGTACTCGATACCATCTACTGTATCTTGCCTATGCTGCTCTGTACCATCACTCATTCATATATCCTTATGTGCATATTCTTTATCCCCTTACACTGTGTACAAGACAGTAGTTTTGGAATTGTTAGTTAGATTACTTGTTATTACTGCATTGTCGGAACTAGAAGCACAAGCATTTCGCTACACTCGCATTAACATCTGCTAACCATGTGTATGTGACAAATAAAATTTGATTTGATTTGATTTGAACACTAGTGGTGCATAGTATTGTTGTTTCTGGCTCTTTAACATATTTTGAGGCGTGTCTTGTAAGCAGATATATTTGGTACTCCCATGAGTGAGAATGCTGTACCAATTTAACTTGTATGTGGTTATAGTGTCCCATCAATTTGTGCAGGGGACAAATTGGAGTGTCTTACTGTTTAAAGGTTAAGTATTTTGCCATATCTTTTTGGTCTGTTTTGCCCTGTAGTTGCTGCCAGTTTGGAAGCCTTTGTTAAGGCCTTATTAATATACTCATTTTATACTGTGTTTATATTATAGTAGGTGTACTGTAATGTGAAATACACAATTTTACTTGCCACTTGTCAAATTCACAGTAACCCCTTTACAGTGCAGGTCTGGTAACTGGTTCCCCTGGTTTGCAGTAAAGAGCCAGCAGCACGCCCAAAGTTTAATTTTTATTGAGATACAATGACATGTTTATGGTCTCGTAATGCTTCACTGAAGGTGCGTTTAAACATGGCTACTGATTCAGGTTGGATTCCAAAGATACTGGTTGTGATTATAAGACGGCATGGTTGTGAAATGCTATGAGGACCAAATAGCTGAAACGAGAAAGGAATAGAAATCGTAAAATATGTTGTTGAAGTGGACATCACAGAACTGTACTGATCATGAGATGAGTCACAGAAAATTGTCTAGAGGGAAGGTGGGACTGTTGTCAGTGTGTGTTCTAGGGATTTTCCAGGTCTGTCCCTCTAAGGACTGTTAGTGTGTGTGTTTCTGTGCATGCTTGCAAGCATTTGTGTGTTTTCCAGGGATGTGGATACACTTACATTGGTTACCCACCTTAATTAGTGGGCAACCAGCTATTCAAGGTGTGGCGTAAACAACATACCAAAATGTTTGATCTGGGAATAGGGTTAAAGGTAGATGGATAGGTGGACATGTATACATACATACCAAAACTAAGGCTATCCTTTACTTATACCACGTGAAGAGCCAAAGACACCCCCCCCCCCCCCACACACACATACACAGACCCCTCACCCACCCACACACACACAGTCAGGGATACAGCAGAAGAGGTGGCAGGGGGCACAGGGCCGCTAGACCCCCTAGTTTGGCAGCATATGGCTGCAATTGAGCTGAGCTGGGGGTGGCAGGCAGGCAGACTCACCATCACTACCATAATTAGCGGGCGGCCTCTTCACGATGCCTTAAATAGCGCCCTTGTTTAGATTACAAATAAACAGTCATTTGGAAGCGCTGACCTCTGACCCCTGGCCACAGCTCACAAAGTATGGCGGCCATCTTGACCGTGGCCCAGTAATTAGCAACAAGGAGGGCTGGGTGGGACTGTAACAGGGAGCCTTTCCTTAGTTCCAACCTCTCCAAATGGGGCCCACTTGCTAATAAACATATAAATACCCCCCCCCCCCCCTCCCTCCCCACGCACGCACACACACGCACGCACGCACACACACACACACACACACACACACACACACACACACACACACACACACACACACTCACTCACTCACTCACTCACAGGGGAGAGTTAATGTAAATGACAAAAAAAATTATGACTCAGCCCCTCAATTAGTGTTCCCTCAGGTGTCCACCTGCAGCTTCACTGCACATACACAGCTCTGTGGGAGCAGCGCGAGACAAGGCCCACAGACTGAATTATATGGGAGAGGACAGAGAAGTGATGAACAATGTCAGAGTTTCATAAGAAAGCTATATCATAGTACATAATAATACGCAGTTGAAAGATGTTAGAGAGAAAATGCAATGACACCTTGGATCAGAAAGGCCTTCTTCAAACACGGCCTCTTAACTGACTTCCTGTCCTGTCCAGAGAGTCAGTTCTAAACACAAGATTTACAAGGGTCACAATGACAATGACTCCCTCCCTCCCACAGCTAGACTGGATTGAGGGCCAGCTCCAGATCCAGAGTAGCACTACTAATAGGACCAGAACAGCTGACCAGCTTTAGCCAGGGGCCCAACATCAACAACACAAAGGACTAGTTCACTTCACACCTGGCAACACTCTCCACGGGACCCCCTTATCCTATATGCACAACCTGGCAACGCTCGGCACAATCTTTCATCCCTTCGGCCCTGTCAGTCCACCAATGTTCCAACCTTCGACAGTTTGCCAAGCCCCTATCAGATGAAATGCTTTTTAATGATGGCCAGAGAGATGGCCCTAGCTGGCGCCCACATGTGGTCCAGTCAGATAAGCGCAGAAAGCACTTACATGTGCATGTGCTCGTGTGTGTGTGCATGTGCGTGCGTGCGGGGCTGGTTGGTTGGTGTGTTGCCGGTCTGGTCTGTGGCTGGGGAGGCTCATCCTCTGACCGACACATGTGGGAACAGAGCTGTTTTTTCCATCCATCATACGTTAGGTTACTGTCAGAACTGCCAAAAGAGAGAGAGACGGTGAGAGAGATAAAGAGAGACAGAAAGAGAGACAGAAAGAGAGAGGGGGGATAGAGAGAGACAAAGTGAGACAGAGAAAGAGAGACAGGGACAGAGAGAAAGAGAAAGAGAGACGATACAGTGAATGTTAGACTACATTTAATTATACTATTCACTCAAATTACAAGCCTTGGCTTTAGTTTGGACTGTATGAAGGCTGATTGTTTGGGAGGTAGATGTAAACTCCATCTTGGTCTTGGTCTGTTATTCCCAAACATCTTGTGGGGTCTGTAAATGATAAGACCTTTTATACATTGGTGTGGTCTGAGTTTGGCTGTAACAGGGTGGTAATGTCAAGATAAAACTTCCCGCTCATGCATGCACGCACGCACGCACACACACACACACACACACACACACACACACACACACACACACACACACACACACACACACACACACACACACACACACACACACACACACACACACACACACACACACACACACACACACACACACACACAAACACACACTCTTACTTACTTGGGGCCATGATCCCTATCTGCACTGTTTGTGGGTCACCTTGTGGGTAGCGTGCCCCTGCAGCAGCCAGATCTGTACTGAGAGGGACACGACAGGGCAGGCACGACCTTTAGAGACATACTTCTACTGTCCTCTGGGAGGCTGTGACACATACATGCCCTGTGCATTTTGCCTGGCTAGGTCCCCACTTGGGAGGCTCCGAATTATAGAGACTGATTGCTCCAACATGTGCTCTGGATGTCCTGCTTGGCTATGCTATCCCAGGCCAGGCTGAACCTTGGGCCGGCTGGCTGAAATGATGCCCCGAGGGGAGGATGCCACCGGGAGGACACACAGCCAGTGGAAGGGGAAACAAGTCCTCATTTATTTCCACCCTTCAACAATTACCCACCATTCAGCTAAACGCAGTGTGTATGTGCGTGCCATGTGTGTGTGTGGATTAATAGTTGATGAAACCAGCTAGGTCACTCGTGATACAAGTCAGTATTCGACATCCATCCGTGTCTGAGGACATCGGGAGACATCGTTGAAACCGGCCACTAGTGTGCACAAGTTAGAGCTTTAACCTTCAAGTAGGTTTCAGTTTTGCTAGTCCATTGTGGAAGGGGATGGACGTAAGCATCTGTCTCTGATTCCAAAGGTTGCGAGATTGAATGCAGTGATAGAAAGTTATTTTTGTTTTGAGCCTATAACATTCGGAGTTAATGCCCAACCTTCAGAATTAGTAGTTCACGCCTGAACTTAATCCTAACCTTAAAAATTCTGAGTTAATGTCTAAACTTAACATGAAACATTGGGAACAACTTTGAAATTTGACGTTTGAGAAACACGGATGAACATTTAATTCTGACGTGAGACTGTGAGCGCTGGTAGGATGAAACAGAGATTCCATTCCTCTCTCATCTCACCCCCCCACCCCCCAACCCCACACACTCAATCACATGAACACACTCAATCACATGCACACATGCACATGCACACTGAACCATCTAATCTGGAGTGTTTTAAGTGACAGGTGGTAAATACTGTAATCATATGGTAGACATCTCATAGTGAGCATTAACACCAACCCTTAATCGTCCACAGTCATGTCTATAGAAGAGCTGCATATAAACTCAGCTATGACTGGACACTGTTATCAAGATTTGGCAGGGGAGCCATCTAAGGAACCTACACAGCTAAAACCAAGGACCCACCCATCCAGAGTAACTCCACACCAGTAGCGGTGTGGGGAAGCCAATCGAGAGAAAAAGCCATATTAAAATCTATGTGTTGTGATAATTGCATTGTTTGCTCTATAACCTGTTAGTTCATATGCCTTGATATATGCCTAAATCGGAATAAATTGGACGAAGAAATTCAACCACACATTTGTTTACTTACAAAACCGGGGAGCAACATCGGTTCAGTGAGGTCCACAAAACATATTGCATTTAACAAACAATTACATGACCTAGTACAGTATGGTCAAGCAAGCTAATGTTTCCGACAAGTTTTTGGACTACTAAACAACTAGTGATTTAGAACCACAGAGAGTTACCACAAGTCACAATGAAAACAGCAGCTGCTTCCACTATTCCAGCACCTTCAACTTCAACTTCAACTTCAACATTTTAACATCATCTAATCACTTATGCTTAGTCTAATACAGTGACAATGAAAAGATACCAAAAACGATTTTGTGCAGTCAACGTAAGCTAAATATGATGTAGCTGTCCATGGTACTAATTAGAGGTCGACCGATTATGATTTTTCAACGCCAATACCGATAATCGGAGGACCAAAAAAAGCCTATACTGATTAATCATTCAATTTTTATATATATATTTGTAATAAAGACAATTACAACAATACTGAATGAACACTTTTATTTTAACTTAATATAATACATACAAATCAATTTAGTCTCAAATAAATAATGAGACGTGTTCAATTTGGTTTAAATAATGCAAAAACCCAGTGTTGGAGAAGAAAGTAAAAATGCACTATGTGCCATGTAAAAAAGCTAACGTTTAAGTTCGTTGCTCTGAACATGATTATGAAAGCTGGTGGTTCCTTTTAACATGAGCCTTCAATATTCCCAGTTAAGAAGTTTAAGGTTGTAGTTATTATAGGAATTATAGGACTACTTCTCTCTATACCATTTGTATTTCATATACCTTTGACTATTGGATGTTCTTATAGGCACTATAGTATTGCCAGCCTAATCTCGGGAGTTGACAGGCATAAACAGCGCTGTGCTTCAAGCATTTCGAAGAGCTGCTGGCAAACGCAGGAAAGTGCTGTTTGAATTAATGCTTACGAGCCTACTGCTGCCTACCACCGCTCAGTCAGACTGCTCTATCTGTAACGCTCGTCTGATGAAGGAGTAGACCAAAGCGCAGCGTTGCGGGCCCCAGACTGGGCACCCTCGTTGCAGGCCCCGGACTGGGCACCCTCGTTGCGGGCCCCGGACCGGGCACCCTCGTTGCGGGCCCCGGACTGGGCACCCTCATTGTTGGAGGCTCCGGACTGGGCACCGTCGTTGCTGGAGGCTCCGGACTGGAGACCGTCGTTGCAGGAGGCTCCGGACTGGAGACCGTCGTTTCTGGAGGCTCCGGACTGGAGACCGTCGTTGCTGGAGGCTCCGGACTGGGGACCGTCGTTGGAGGCTCCGTACTGGGGACCGCCGCTGGAGGCTCTGGACTGGAGAACATCGCTGGAGGCTCTGTGCCATGACTCCTCACTGGAAGCTTCGTGCCATGGATCATCCCTGGAGGCTTCTTGCCATGGATCATCACTGGAGGTCTTGCCATGGATCATCAATGGAGGCTTCGTGCCATGGATCATCACTGGAGGCTTCGTGCCATGGATCATCACTGGAGGGTTGGGCAGTATGGTATGTGGAGCTGCCACAGGGCTCACCAGGCTGGGGAGACATATAAGAGGATTAGTTCTGGGTGCAGGCACAGGACTCACCAGGCTGGAGAGACATACAGGAGGCCCTGTCCAAGGCAGAGGCACCGGATATTCGGCGCCAGCTCTGTGCACTGGAGGTCTCGAGCTAGGAGCCTGCAAAACCCGTCCTAGCTGGATGGTTACTTTCGCCCTGTAGATGCTCGGCACAGGACGCACTGGGCTGTGCAGACGCACCGGAGACACATTGCGCAGAGCCGGCGCAGGATATCCCGGGCTGTAGAGACGTACTGGCGGCCAGATGCGCTGAGCCGGCATCTTCCAACCTGGCTGGATGCCCACTCTAGCCCGGCTGAAGCAGGGAGCTGCAATGTAGTGCACCGGGCTGTGAACGTGCACTGGAGACACCGTGCACTCCACAGCATAACACAGTGCCTGAGCAGTACGACGCTCCCTCCGGTAAGCACTGGGAGTTGGCTATGGTCTCCAACCTGACACATTTCTTTTGGAGTGGCCTCCCGGTCTTTAGTGCCAGCCTTGTCCCCGTGTAATCCTTGGCCCTTTTCCTGGCTGCCTCCGCCTTCCTTGCTGATTCGACCCATTCCCATGACAGGCAATCTTTTCCGGCCAGGATCTCCTCCCACTTGTAGGATCCTTTGCCATCCAGGATGTCCTCTCACGTCCAGTCCTCCTTACCACGCTGCTTGGTCCTTTGGTGGTGGGAAGTTCTGTAACGCTCGTCTGATGAAGAAGGAGTGGACCAAAGCGCAGCGTGGTACGTGTTCATGATTTTTACTAAAATCTGAACACTAGAACAAAAATAACAAAGAGCAAAACGACAACGAACAGTTCTGTCAGGTGCAGAAACACAAAACAGAAAATAACTACCCATAAAACACAGGTGGGAAAGCGCTGCCTACGTATGATTCTCAATCAGAGACAATGATAGACAGCTGCCTCTGATTGAGAACCACACCCGGCCAAACACAAAGAAATAGAAAACATAGAAATAAAGAAACTAGAATGCTCACTCTAGTCACATCCTGGCCTAACCAAAATAGAGAATAAAAGCCTCTCTATGGCCAGGGCATGACACTATCAAATATCAAATCATAGACTTAATTATAATATAATAAACACACATGAATATGAGCCTTACGTCATTAATATGTTCAAATCCGGAAACTATCATTTAGAAAACAAAATGTTTATTCTTTCAGTGAAATACGGAACCGTTCCATATTTTATCGAACGGGTGGCATCCATAAGTCTAAATATTCCTGTTACATTGCACAACCTTCAATGTTATGTCATAATTATGTACAATCTGGCAAATGAATTACGGTCTATGTTACGACGAAATGGTCTTCACACAGTTCGCAACGATCCAGGCGTACCAAATTGTTGCATATACCCTGACTCTGCTCACACAGAACGCAAGAGTAGTGACAAAATTTTACTAGATAATATCGCCTGCTAACATGAATTTCTTTTAACTAAATATGCAGGTTTAAAAATATATACTTCTGTATTGATTTTAAGAAAGCCATTGATGTTTACGGTTAGGTACATTGGTGCAATGACAGTGCTTTTTTCACAAATGCGCTGTCACGAATACCACCGAAGGTGGCTCCCCTTTCCTGTTCGGGTGGCGCTCGGCGCTCGGCGTCGGCGGTCTACTAGCTGCTACCGATCCCTTTTTCCTTTTCATTTGATTTTGTCTAATTGTTTTCACCTGTTCCTTGTTGGGGTTTTGGGATGGGTGTTATTTAAGTTAGTTTAACCCGCTGGTGTTTGTGCGGACTTGTTGTTATTGTTACGTTAGTGGTGTATCGGTGTCTTTTGGGTTTTCGCTGTCCGGGTTTTTGTAACAGTGGTTTTGGGTTTGTTTGCACCTGTGTTTAGGGCTTCACCCAAGTTTGGACCTGTTACTTTGAAAAAGGACATTAAAGCGTTTTTTTCCCGTTCACTTTCTGCTCTCTGCGTCTGACTCCACACCCATCACTCACCTGGCGTTACATGCGCTTGTTAAATCATCACCCATTTGGCAATAGGCTGTGATTGATTCGATTATATATTTTAAAAACAACCTGAGGATTGATGATAAAAAAAAACGCTTGACATGTTTCTGTGGACATTACGGATATTATTTGGAATTTTTGTCTGCGTTGTCGTGACCGCTCTTTCCTGTGGATTTCTGAACATAACGCGTCAAACAAACGGAGTTATTTTGGATAGAAAAATAATCTTTACGGAACAAAAGGAACATTTATTGTGTAACTGGGAGTCTTGTGAATGAAAACATCTGAAGATCATCAAAGGTAAGCGATTAATTTGATTTATTTTGTTGTGGAGTCAACAGAAGTCAGAAATAGCATTACAAATATGAATTTACCTTTGATGATCTTCATCGGAATGCACTCCCAGGAATCCCAGTTCCACAATAAATGTTTGTTTTGTTCGATAAAGTCCATCATTTATGACCAAATACCTCCTTTTTGTTCGCGCGTTTAGTTCACAAATCCAAATTCACAAGGCGCGAGAACTAGGTCCAGACAAAGAGTCAAAACAGTTCCATTTCAGTTCGTAGAAACATGTCAAACGAAGTATCGAATCAATCTTTAGGATGTTTTTATCATAAATCTTCAATACTGTTCCAACCGGAGAATTGCTTTGTCTTTAGAAATGAAAGGGAACGCAGCTCGCTCTCACGGCCATGCGCATGACTTAGCTCATGGCATTCTGCCAGACCCCTTAGTCAAACAGCTCTTATTAGCTCCCCCTTCAACAGTAGAAGCCTGAAACAAGGTTCTAAAGGCTGTTGATATCTAGTGGAAGCCTTTAGGAAGTGCAATCGGACCAAATTTACACTGTATCTTGGATAGGCAAAGACTTGAAAACCTACAAACCTCAGATTTCCCACTTCCTGGTTGGATTTTGTCTTGTGTTTTTGCCTGCCATATGAGTTCTGTTATACTTACAGACATCATTCAAACAGTTTTAGAAACTTCAGAGTGTTCTCTATCCAAATCTAATAATATGCATATCTTAGCATCTGGGCCTGAGTAGCAGGCAGTTTACTCTGGGCACCTTTTTCATCCAAGCTAATCAATACTGCCTCCCCAGCCATAAGAAGTTAATAAAGCCTCATAAACACACTTTATTGAGTAAGGCATCACCAAAATGCAAGTGTTTCAGGCTAGCTATAGTTGTGCTGTGATTGGCTCAGTGTGCAGTCACTCATGGGGACACTACGTCACTGCAAAATCTACGGGGAGAGCTACAATTTTCAAGCCGCTTGGGTGCTGCCATAGATTTACATTAGAAGTGCCCATCCAAGAAGGCTCAAGGTCATGGGCCACAGATAAAATGATGTCAAATCACATTATATCTACCCTATTTTTGATTGGACATATCATGTCAACATCATACTTAAGAAATCTTAGCTAGCAAGCTAGACAAGCAGTCATGAATCATCATGAATCAAGTTTACAATCTACTGGCAAATCCTTTTCAATCCTTGTCATATGAAGAGAAATTATAGATAAAACATATCAGTGTAATGTGGACATCAACATTACACAACATGTTGGAAATCTCAAATACAGCAATGAGTGGTTTGGAAGGAATCAGTGGCTAACTGCAAGCATTGCAAAGCAATCACTAGCTTGCTATTCAGTGGAGAAGGTGTGTGGTCCAAGTCTGGGTTTAAGGGTCTCTTTTCCAAGCTTAAAAGGATAAACATTCACATGCCATGGGCCAAAAATTATTCTACTACTACTCTGTTCATCTGGCGATGTAGAGGTGAATCCAGGCCCTGCAGTGCCTAGCTCCACTCCTATTCCCCAGGCGCTCTCTTTTGACGACTTCTGTAACCGTAATAGCCTTGGTTTCATGCATGTTAACATTAGAAGCCTCCTCCCTAAGTTTGTTCTATTCACTGCTTTAGCACACTCTGCCAACCCGGATGTTCTAGCTGTGTCTGAATCCTGGCTTAGGAAGACCACCAAAAATTCAGACACTTTAATTCCAAACTACAACATTTTCAGACAAGATAGAACTGCCAAAGGGGGCGGTGTTGCAATCTACTGCAAAGATAGCCTGCAGAGTTCTGTCCTACTATCCAGGTCTGTACCCAAACAATTTGAACTTCTACTTTTAAAAATCCACCCCTCTAAAAACAAGTCTCTCACCGTTGCCGCCTGCTATAGACCACCCTCTGCCCCCAGCTGTGCTCTGGACACCATATGTGAGCTGATTGCCCCCCATCTATCTTCAGAGCTTGTGCTGCTAGGCGACCTAAATTGGAACATGCTTAACACCCCAGCCATCCTACAATCTAAACTTGATGCCCTCAACCTCACACAAATTATCAATGAACCTACCAGGTACCTCCCCAAAGCCTTAAACACGGGCACCCTCATAGATATCATCCTAACCAACTTGCCCTCTAAATACACCTCTGCTGTTTTCAACCAAGATCTCAGCGATCACTGCCTCATTGCCTGCATCCGTAATGGGTCAGCGGTCAAACGACCTCCACTCATCACTGTAAAACGCTCCCTGAAACACTTCAGCGAGCAGGCCTTTCTAATCGACCTGGCCGGGGTATCCTGGAAGGATATTGATCTCATCCCGTCAGTAGAGGATGCCTGGATATTTTTTTTAAATGCCTTCCTAACCATCTTAAATAAACATGCCCCATTCAAGAAATTTAGAACCAGGAATAGATATAGCCCTTGGTTCTCCCCAGACCTGACTGCCCTTAACCAACAAAAAAACATCCTATGGCGTTCTGCATTAGCATCGAACAGCCCCCGTGATATGCAGCTGTTCAGGGAAGCTAGAAACCATTATACACAGGCAGTTAGAAAGCCAAGGCTAGCTTTTTCAAGCAGAAATTTGCTTCCTGCAACACTAACTCAAAAAAGTTCTGGGACACTGTAAAGTCCATGGAGAATAAGAACCCCTCCTCCCAGCTGCCCACTGCACTGAAGATAGGAAACACTGTCACCACTGATAAATCCACCATAATTGAGAATTTCAATAAGCATTTTTCTACGGCTGGCCATGCTTTCCACCTGGCTACTCCTACCCCGGTCAACAGCACTGCACCCCCCACAACAACTCGCCCAAGCCTTCCCCATTTCTCCTTCTCCCAAATCTGCTCAGCTGATGTTTTGAATGAGCTGCAAAATCTGGACCCCTACAAATCAGCCGGGCTAGACAATCTGGACCCTTTCTTTCTAAAATTATCTGCCAAAATTGTTGCCACCCCTATTACTAGCCTGTTCAACCTCTCTTTCGTGTCGTCTGAGATTCCCAAAGATTGGAAAGCAGCTGCGGTCATCCCCCTCTTCAAAGGGGGTGACACTCTTGACCCAAACTGCTACAGACCTATATCTATCCTACCATGCCTTTCTAAGGTCTTCGAAAGCCAAGTCAACAAACAGATTACCGACCATTTCGAATCTCACCATACCTTCTCTGCTATGCAATCTGGTTTCAGAGCTGGTCATGGGTGCACCTCAGCCACGCTCAAGGTCCTAAATGATATCTTAACCGCCATCGATAAGAAACATTACTGTGCAGCCGTATTCATTGATCTGGCCAAGGCTTTCGACTCTGTCAATCACCACATCCTCATCGGCAGACTCGACAGCCTTGGTTTCTCAAATGATTGCCTCGCCTGGTTCACCAACTACTTCTCTGATAGAGTTCAGTGTGTCAAATCGGAGGGTCTGCTGTCCGGACCTCTGGCAGTCTCTATGGGGTTCAATTCTTGGACCGACTCTCTTCTCTGTATACATCAATGAGGTCGCTCTTGCTGCTGGTGAGTCTCTGATCCACCTCTATGCAGACGACACCATTCTGTATACTTCTGGCCCTTCTTTGGATACTGTGTTAACAACCCTCCAGGCAAGCTTCAATGCCATACAACTCTCCTTCCGTGGCCTCCAATTGCTCTTAAATACAAGTAAAACTAAATGCATGCTCTTCAACCGATCGCTACCTGTACCTACCCGCCTGTCCAACATTACTACTCTGGACGGCTCCGACTTAGAATACGTGGACAACTACAAATACTTAGGTGTCTGGTTAGACTGTAAACTCTCCTTCCAGACCCATATCAAACATCTCCAATCCAAAGTTAAATCTAGAATATGCTTCCTATTTCGCAACAAAGCATCCTTCACTCATGCTGCCAAACATACCCTTGTAAAACTGACCATCCTACCAATCCTCGACTTTGTCGATGTCATTTACAAAATAGCCTCCAATACCCTACTCAACAAATTGGATGCAGTCTATCACAGTGCAATCCGTTTTGTCACCAAAGCCCCATATACTACCCACCATTGCGACCTGTACGCTCTCGTTGGCTGGCCCTCGCTTCATACTCGTCGCCAAACCCACTGGCTCCATGTCATCTACAAGACCCTGCTAGGTAAAGTCCCCCCTTATCTCAGCTCGCTGGTCACCATTGCATCTCCCACCTGTAGCACACGCTCCAGCAGGTATATCTCTCTAGTCACCCCCAAAACCAATTCTTTCTTTGGCCGCCTCTCCTTCCAGTTCTCTGCTGCCAATGACTGGAACGAACTACAAAAATCTCTGAAACTGGAAACACTTATCTCCCTCACTAGCTTTAAGCACCAACTGTCAGAGCAGCTCACAGATTACTGCACCTGTACATAGCCCACCTAGCCCAAACAACTACCTCTTTCCCTACTGTATTTTATTTATTTATTTATTTTGCTCCTTTGCACCCCCATTATTTTTATTTCTACTTTGCACATTCTCCCATTGCAAATCTACCATTCCAGTGTTTTACTTGCTATATTGTATCTACTTTGCCACCATGGCCTTTTTGCCTTTACCTCCCTTATCTCACCTCATTTGCTCACATCGTATATAGACTTGTTTATACTGTATTATTGACTGTATGTTTGTTTTTACTCCATGTGTAACTCTGTGTCGTTGTATGTGTCGAACTGCTTTGCTTTATCTTGGCCAGGTCGCAATTGTAAATGAGAACTTGTTCTCAACTTGCCTACCTGGTTAAATAAAGGTGAAATAAAAAAATTAATAAAAATAAAAAAAAGGTTGAATACATTGGCCATGCTATCAATCCAGCATTGACTTCTGCTGTGTTCAAAACACCTGGAAACTCGGAACTGGGAAATCTCAGACTTCCGTGAGTTCAAGACAACTGGAATGTCTGAAATAAAAGAGTTCTGACCTGGAAAATACGTTTCGGTCATCCAACTCGGAATTCCAAGCCGGGAACTTGGGTCTCTTTCTAGAGATCCGAGATCCTAATAATTTGGTCCCTTTTTACCCTTAAAGCCTACTGTTTTGACTTGGTGGTGCACATGTAGCCTATAGCCTGTTTTAGAGAAATGTAATCATCGAATATTGTACTAGATTTCATTGTCTGCTTATATGTCCCTTTTATTTATCCTACAGTTCTGACTTGGTGTACAGGGAGAATGCTAAATTATTTCACTGTACATTTCAAAAGTGATGAACAAATAGTTATATTGACTACAACCGTCCTAGCTCGCTCAATGTCTTAATCGAAATTACAGATTGTCTCTTATTCGCTCGTTGTTCCCTTTTGCCATAGTTTGTACATCTCAATGTTCTGAAGAAACCACATTTGTTTAAGCAAGTCAGCCATATCAGCTATGCTTTTTTAAATGCAGTAAATGAGTCTGAATGAACAGTTTTGCTGTCAGACAAGGCTCCGCTGATAGCCAGGTGTAGCGGTGGTAAGGATTCACTCCATGGTGCTGAAAAGTAAGCACTGCTGTTGGGACAGCTTTATGTAGGCCCTTACTTGCTGACCAGATCGGGCGTGTGCATGCCTCTGCGTGCACCATCGCGCGCATGTTGATTTTGTCTACCCACACCAGACGTGATTAGGACATGCAGGATGAAATATCAAAACAAACTCTGAACCAACTGTATTAATTTGGAGACAGGTCAAAAATTATTACATATTTATGGCAATAGCTAGCTAGCTGGTTGCTGCTAGCTAATTTGTTCTGGGACATAAACATTGGGTTGTTATTTTACCTGAAATGCACAAGGTCCCCTACTCCGACAATTAATCCACAGATAAAAAGGTAAGGTAACAAACCGAGTTTGTTTCTAGTAATCTCTCCTCCTTCAGGCTTCTTCTTATTCTTTGGACTTTATATGGCGGTTGGCAACCAACTTTAAGGTGCATTACCACAACTGACTGGATTGTGGACCTCAGTTCATCTTTCAATCACCCACATGGGTATATACTCCTAAAAACCAATGAGGAGATGGCACTTGGGTTTATGCTCCTTAAAACTAATGAGGAGATGGGAGAGGCAAGACTTGCAGCACGTCAAGTGTCACAAATAGAACCAAGTGACTCCCGTGATTGAATAACATGTATGTGTAAATATATTTTGCAAAGCGAGCGGTGTGGTCAACATGTAACAGTTTGTGGGCATCGTTTGTCACCGTTAATGTATTGTTTAGTGTTGTGTTGGCTTTGCATCTAAAAAAAATTGGGGAGTTTGCCACACCAAGATTTACATGCTAAAATCACTACGTTACACACTACAAGAAGATGGACCACAGACACACTCTTGGCCTGCTCCTGCTGCGCCTCTCACAGCCCAGTGAATGTTAGATCCAGACTGATGAGTCGGACCTTATGGGCTTCACTTCTAAGACCCTGGAGTGGAAAAATGGAACCAACAAGCTGATGAATGAAGAAGACATTCTGGCCACTAGAAGCAGGAGTGCCATGACATTCTGGAGCATCAAGTGCAGCTGTCTCTGGGGGAAGTCAGCCAATGGCTTGATGGAGGTGCCCTACATCAGGGTTATTCAACTCTAGTTCTGGAGGGCCAAAACACTTCTGTGTTTGGTTTCTAACAGTTAATTGCACTCACCTGGTGTCGAAGGTCTGAATCGGTTCCTTCTTTAAAGGAAAGGATGAACACCAGAAATGTCGGCCCTCCAGGACCTAAGTTGAATAGCCCTTCCCTATGTCATCAGAGTTAGATTCCCCAGCTATAACATACAGAACTTTGAGAAGGCCATGAAGTACGGCCCTGGGGAGTGTCGGGGATAGGCAGACATTGTCAGACATGCTGTTACTGTACATGCTAACTGATGGTATTGTTGGAAATTAGTGTGCTGTATCATTCTATAATTGCATGGGTATTAAAACAAAGCAATATAATCATGTTTTTTTTGTATGAGTTTGATATCTATTAATACGAGGTTAGTGTGAACTAACTTGCTTTCACAGTCTCCTTAAAAGTCGATCTCTCAACACAATACACAAAACAGTGTATCTTCATAGTTTCTTGACTCACTCCTTTCCATTGTAATCTGCTATCAAGGTTTCCCTGCTACACCAGAAACCAACTTCCTACACGCTTTCCATAACAACTTAGGGTCCTGATCAGCAGTGTAGACCTGAGCTCTACTTGTGGCTACTGCCCTCTACAGCAAGTTCAGAGTCATGTGCTCAGTCTGAATTGAAATTGATCAATTCACTTCAGAAATAAATGTTAACCAAAGTTCATAATTATATTGTACAATTTACACATTTTTAAAAGCTTTTTTCCTGTCTGTTGATTGTGAAATGTTTGGAATACATACAGTATCTACCACTTTAAAAAAATGTTTGTCTTTGCCATGAAAGACGTGTGCTTTTGAGTCTTCGTCATGTGGATCCCCAAAACACTTTAAATGATTCAAATCTGTCCTGTCGTGATTGTGCACCAGACAATATCCAAGTAGGAATGCTGATCTAGGATCAGTTTTACCTACTAGATTACATGGACAGGAGGGACCTAATACAAGATCAGCACGCCTACTCTTCAGACACTTTATGAGTATGGGCCCTGGTCCTGAGTCATATGGCCATTAACCTGGTTAGTCAGCAGCTGCAGGACTGGTCATGTGGTAACAATATGTGGTGGTGGGACTGACTGGAGAGGAAGTTGGAGGAGGAAGCTGTTTGGTTTGTTGCCTAGAGGAGCTGGGGGGAGGAATGTTTATCCTGTCCACTGGCTTTGATCTATTAGGGTTAATAACTTCCTGCAGAGTATACAGTACGTGCACTGTGGAATTGCCCTCTGCGGTGTGTGTGTGTGTTAGTTTAAGGTCTGCCGAGGCTGTCTCCTTCCTCTCTGAATTGCTTGATGTCTGAGAGAGATAAGAGAGGACCAACGACCAGATGAGGTCATCGGTTGGAAGCATCGGTTGTCTGGGTCAGAATCTAAGAGCTGTTTCTGAATCCATTTATAGATGAATGGAGGACAACCCCAAAAGAAGGGGTTAATGAAGTATTCATGGCACTATATAAAGTATTCATGGTATGGAATCAACTAATACAAATTCCCCGAAAACCACAGGGTTCCAACGAGGTTCACCTAGGTGAACACCTCTTTATTGCCCAAGCACAATGTTCTTCGATGCTCAGAGGTGGTGAGGTGCAGGCAGGTCACTAACAACATGTGCAGACACTGAGTATGAACAGACACTGGCACAGACACACAAACCAACACATGAATGTGCACGTCTCATTTCTCAGTACACATTCATTTTCCAGTAGAGGTTTTGGGATAAGTTTGAGTGGGAACACCTTATCTCAGTACACTGTGAGAAAGGACCCAACCTGAGTGTCAATAATAATGAATTTAGCAGGATTTGGACAGGAGCAAGTTTATTTATTCAGGTTCTGGCAATTGCAAAAAAAAAAATTGTATAGTCATTTCTCACACAGAAAATGTAAATAAAATGTATTATTTGACCCCTTGAAATTGTGAAGCTTTAACATGAAGTACATAACCATACTCTCCCCCTTGCATTTCAAGCCAAAGTATACACTAAGTTATTATATATTTTTGTCATATAACTCAAGTGCTATATGCATTTATAAGATAATACATACATATTAACTACTAGCAACTAATGTTTTTTGTATTTTTACCTTCAGTACATTTATCTGCAGATTTAATGTGAGGAGTAGTTAGATATTACAATGGTTAATTTATGTATTTTGTAACGTGCGTTTGTGTTTTGGCATGCATTCCTGCCTGCCTGCCTACGTGTGTCACGGGATTATTCTGTTGAAGGAGAGGCGGACCAAAACGCAGCATGGTTATTGAGATACATCTTTAATAAAGATGAAAATAGAACAATATACAAAAACAAGAAATGTGAAAAACCGAAAAATCTGGTGTAACAAACACAAAGACAGGAACAATCACCCACAAAAACCCAACACAAAACAGGCTACCTAAATATGGCTCCCAATCAGAGACAATGACTAACACCTGCCTCTGATTGAGAACCATATCAGGCCCAAACACAGAAACAGACAAACAAGACATCCAACATAGAATGCCCACCCTGACCAAACAAAACATAGAACATACAAAGCAAACTATGGTCAGGGTGTGACAACGTGTGAAGGCCCAACTGATACGGCCACAGAAAACTTGTGAAGTCAGAAAAGTTACAGTAGTTAAGCAGGCAGAAAGACACAGGCTTCTACTTTGAGGAGGGCAGAGAAATGGTAGGAACATGCTAATTTATATCAACAGGTCTTTGTGCTCCTTTTTGCTGATGGGTCTAACACAGCACCACTGTAGGAGATCTTTGTCTTCTGTTTTGTTGTAGATAGTAGAATATGAAGGGATTCTCTGTGGCACTCATCCTCCTCATGGTCCTGAAATCTGGTGAGAGTTAGTCCAGTGTTACAGTTGAGACGTACTGTACCAGTGGGTTGTATTACCATATTAACTTATTTTCTTGAGATTATGTTGTTCCTTGATATGTTGTATTATTTTGCTTTTAGTTTAATTGAATTTCACAGCAACAAAATGTGTTTAGGGAACAACTAGTAAACAAATCCCACAATTTCATGTATTTCCCTTTGCCCTTTTACCTCAACAAAATATATGCAGTGGCTTTTGTAGTGGCTTTTGTGATACTTGAAATGTGTACAGTGCCCAGAAAGTATTCACACCCATTGACTTTATCCACATTGTTGTGTTACGGCCTGAATTTAAAATGTGTTAAATTGACATTTGTTTACTCATTGGCCTACGCACAATACCCCATAATATCAAAGTCGATTTATGTTTCTCAAACTGTATTCCAGAGTGGCGCAGCAGTCTAAGGCACTGCCTCTCAGTACAAGAGGTGTCACTATAGGACCTGTTTCGAGTCCATGCTGTATCACATCTGGCCATGATTGGGGTCACATAGGGTGGCGCCCAGCGTCGTCGGGGTTTGGCTGGAGTAGGACGTCACTGTAAATTATAATTTGTTCTTAACTGACTTGCCTAGTTAAATAAAGGTTAATTCTAAATGAAAAGCTGAAATGTTTTGAGGCAATAACTATTCAACCCCATTGTTATGATAAAGCCTAAATAAGTTCAGGAGTAAATATGGTTTTTGAATGACTACCTCATCTCTGCACCTCACACAATCAATTATCTGTAAGCAGTGAATTTCAAACACAGATTCAACCAAAAAGACCAGGGAGGGTTTCCAATGCCTTGCAGAGGAAGGCAGCTATTGGTAGATGGGTCAAAAAAGCAGACATTGAATATCCCTTTGAGCAAGGTGAAGTTATTAATAACATTTTGGATGGTGTATCAATACACACAGTCACTACAAAGATACAGGCGTCCTTCCTATCTCAGTTGCCGGAGAGGAAGGGAAACGCTCAGGGATTTCACCATGAGGCCAATGGTGACATTAAAACAGTTAATGGCTATGATAGGAGAAAATTGAGGATGGGTCAACAACATTGTAGTTACACCACAATACTAACCTAATTGGCAGAGTGAAAAGATGGATGCCTGTACAGACTAAAAATCTTCCAAAACATGCATCATGTTTGCAATAAATCACTAAAGTAAAACTGCAAAAAATGTGGCAAAGAAATGAACTTATGTCCTGACTACAAAGTGTTATGTTTGGGAAAATCCAATACAACACATTGCTGAGTACCACTCATGTTTTCAAGCATGGTGGTGGCTGCATCCTGTTATGGGTATGCTTGTCATCTGCAAGGATTTGTGTTTTTTGGGGGGGGATAAAAAGAAACGGAATGGCAGGCAAAATCCTATAGGAAACCTGGTTCATTCTGCTTTCCAACAGATAAATTCACCTTTCAGCAGGACAAAAACCTAAAACTCAAGGCTAAATATATACTGAAGTTGCTCACGAAGACGACATTGAATGTTCCTGAGTGGCCAAGTTACAGTTTTGACTTAAATTGTCTTGAAAATCAATGGCAGGGTCATCTTGAAAATGTCTGACTAGCAATGATCAACAACCAACTTGACAGAGCTTGAATCATTTTTTATAATTTTTACCAAGAAAGACTCATAGCTGTAATCGCTGTAATCGCTGCCCAAGGTGATTGTAACATGTAACATGTAACAACTCAGGGGTTGAACACTTATCTAATCAAGTTATATTACTCTTTAATTTTTCATAAATGTTTCACAAATGTAAGAATTTTTCTTCCACTTTGACATTACAAAATGTTTTGTGTAGATTGTTGACAAAAAAAGAGAATCAAACCATTTGAATCCCACTTTGTAACAAAACAAAATGTGGAAAAGGGGGTGTGAATACAATCAGAAAGTATTCAGACCCCTTGACTTTTTCCATATTTTGTTACATTACAGCCTTATTCTAAAATTGATTAAATTTGTTTTTTTTCTTTATCAATGTACACACTATACCCCATAATGGCAAAGCAAAAACAGGTTTTTAAAAGTTTTAGCAAATGTATAAAATAAAATTAACTGAAATATCACATTTACATAAGTGTTCAGACCCTTTTCTCAGTACTTTGTTGAAGCATCTTTGGCAGCCGATTACAGCATTGAGTCTTCTTGGGTATGACTCTACAAGCTTGGCACACCTATATTTGGGGAGTTTCTCCCATTCCTCTATGGAGATCCTCTCTAGCGCAAACAGGTTGGATGGGGAGAGTCGCTGCACAGCTATTTTCAAGTCTCTCCAGAGATGTTCGATCAGGTTAAAGTCCGGGCTGTGGCTGGGCCACTCAAGGACATTCAGAGACTTGTCCCGAAGCCACTCCTGCATTGTCTTGGCTGTGTACTTAGGGTCATTGTCCTGTTGGAGAGGTAAACCACCCCAGTCTGAGGTCCTGAGCGCTCTGGAGCAGGTTTCCCTCAATGATCTCTCTGTACTTTGCTCTGTTCATCTTTCACTCGATCCGGACTAGTCTCCCAATCCCTGTCTCTGAAAAACATTCCCACAGCATGATGCTGCCACCACCATGTTTCACCGTAGGGATGGTGCCAGGTTTCCTCCAGATTGGCATTCAGGCAAAAGAGTTCAATCTTGGTTTCATCAGACCAGAGAATCTTGTTCTCATGGTTTCATTTAGTCTTTAGGTGTCTTTTGGCAAACTCCAATCGACCTCTGATCCCACAGCAATTAATGGGCCACTTGAAGAAGCAAGGGAGGTGGAGGGGGACTCAATAAGGAGCCATGGTTTAGTTATGTCCAGGCCCATACCAAAAACACAAATACGTGTGTAATGTAGGATGGTCTACACACAAACACACACAAAAGCGGAAGGAGCCAATAACTCAGTACAACAAGGATAGCCTTCTGCCAAATCCAATCACTCATAACCACTCCTCTAGAAATCTGACAAAGATTAATGCTCATTTGCAGCGTAGAGAATTGACAGCAACAGTGGACGAATCATGTTCAATGAGAATTTGGAGAAATCCTTTAACCGCTGGCTCAAGAGTGCCATCTAGTGGTCAATACAAGAAGGTATAAATCAATGGGTTACAAATCAATCAGTGTGGGTGCGTGTGTTTGTGTGTGTGAGGCGCTGCTGTTGAGTATGAACACACCTCTTCACCACACACTTATTATGTGCCCTGGAAAAAACACACTGCAAGAGACTGGTGGAATGTTTTGGATACACAGAGATAAAAGCAACACCAATAAAGGGAAACCCTATGTAAATATCACTGTGCCTTTTTTTTATCAGAGATGTGTCTTCCAGAAAACAGTGTTGTGTCTCTTTGATGATTTGCAACATTGGGAGAAAACAGGTATTTACCTTTTTCGGTTGTCGCTCTCTCTGCTTCTATATCTACG
The DNA here is from genome assembly GCF_013265735.2 of Oncorhynchus mykiss. NCBI lineage: Eukaryota > Metazoa > Chordata > Actinopteri > Salmoniformes > Salmonidae > Oncorhynchus > Oncorhynchus mykiss. Next base: position 45,775,300 of record NC_050570.1, on the reverse strand, counting down.
ACATGTTTCACTTACTATGACTGTAATATGTGGTTGTCGTATCTAGCTACCTTAACTATAAACCGTAAACATCGAAGGAAAGAGCAGGAATAACTCTGTAAAAAGACCTGTAAACAGCATGGACTCTACGGAGGCTACATTTTGGGTATCATAGCTGGAGAGCACAGATCATCACACAAGAGAAAACCATATTCCAGTCAGCCATCTGTGCCAGCACAACATCCCTAGCTCTCCATATTAAAGGGAGTTAGATATGCATAGTTTTTTTCTGTATATGTAACAGTATAGCTTCCGTCCCTCTCCTCACCCCTACCTGGGCTCGAACCAGGGACCCTCTGCACACTTCTACAACTGCCTCCCACGAAGCATTGCTCCATAAAAGCCACAGAGCAAGGAGAACAACTACTAGAACAACTACTAGGTCTCAGAGTGAGTGACGTCACCAATTGAAATGCTATTAGCGCACACCCCGCTAACTAGCCATTCCACATCGGTTACATTACAAATCAATCATGTTTCTAGTCTATTGCATAGTTACAATGTGTAATCATTGATGTCCCAGGAGCAGGAGTGGTAAACACTGTTGAAGTATATAATTATAATACAGTGCCTTGCGAAAGTATTCGGCCCCCTTGAACTTTGCGACCTTTTGCCACATTTCAGGCCTCAAACAAAAAGATATAAAACTGTATCTTTTTGTGAAGAATCAACAACAAGTGGGACACAATCATGAAGTGGAACAACATTTATTGGATATTTCAAACTTTTTTAACAAATCAAAAACTGAAAAATTGGGCGTGCAAAATTATTCAGCCCCCTTAAGTTAAAACTTTGTAGCGCCACCTTTTGCTGCGATTACAGCTGTAAATCGCTTGGGGTATGTCTCTATCAGTTTTGCACATCGAGAGACTGACATTTTTTCCCATTCCTCCTTGCAAAACAGCTCGAGCTCAGTGAGGTTGGATGGAGAGCATTTGTGAACAGCAGTTTTCAGTTCTTTCCACAGATTCTCGATTGGATTCAGGTCTGGACTTTGACTTGGCCATTCTAACACCTGGATATGTTTATTTTTGAACCATTCCATTGTAGATTTTGCTTTATGTTTTGGATCATTGTCTTGTTGGAAGACAAATCTCCATCCCAGTCTCAGGTATTTTGCAGACTCCATCAGGTTTTCTTCCAGAATGGTCCTGTATTTGGCTCCATCCATCTTCCCATCAATTTTAACCATCTTCCCTGTCCCTGCTGAAGAAAAGCAGGCCCAAACCATGATGCTGCCACCACCATGTTTGACAGTGGGGATGGTGTGTTCAGCTGTGTTGCTTTTACGCCAAACATAACGTTTTGCATTGTTGCCAAAAAGTTCCATTTTGGTTTCATCTGACCAGAGCACCTTCTTCCACATGTTTGGTGTGTCTCCCAGGTGGCTTGTGGCAAACTTTAAACAACACTTTTTATGGATATCTTTAAGAAATGGCTTTCTTCTTGCCACTCTTCCATAAAGGCCAGATTTGTGCAATATACGACTGATTGTTGTCCTATGGACAGAGTCTCCCACCTCAGCTGTAGATCTCTGCAGTTCATCCAGAGTGATCATGGGCCTCTTGGCTGCATCTCTGATCAGTCTTCTCCTTGTATGAGCTGAAAGTTTAGAGGGACGGCCAGGTCTTGGTAGATTTGCAGTGGTCTGATACTCCTTCCATTTCAATATTATCGCTTGCACAGTGCTCCTTGGGATGTTTAAAGCTTGGGAAATCTTTTTGTATCCAAATCCGGCTTTAAACTTCTTCACAGCAGTATCTCGGACCTGCCTGGTGTGTTCCTTGTTCTTCATGATGCTCTCTGCGTTTTTGACGGACCTCTGAGACTATCACAGTGCAGGTGCATTTATACGGAGACTTGATTACACACAGGTGGATTGTATTTATCATCATTAGTCATTTAGGTCAACATTGGATCATTCAGAGATCCTCACTGAACTTCTGGAGAGAGTTTGCTGCACTGAAAGTAAAGGGGGCTGAATAATTTTGCACGCCCAATTTTTCAGTTTTTAATTTGTTAAAAAAGTTTGAAATATCCAATAAATGTCGTTCCACTTCATGATTGTGTCCCACTTGTTGTTGATTCTTCACAAAAAAATACAGTTTTATATCTTTATGTTTGAAGCCTGAAATGTGGCAAAAGGTCGCAAAGTTCAAGGGGGCCGAATACTTTCGCAAGGCACTGTACATACATGCAGACACCTTGTTACGACTTTTATTTCCTCTAGATAGTCAAGTTTGATCGTCTTCTTCAAATAATGGAGTTTGATATGACTGAAAAAGAATGTCTCAGAGATTCATACCTGAACCACACCTTCATTTGCCAAGGAAGAGTACATGATCAGTGAATATATTCAATGTAAAGGCTACAATGTGGGAATCTCATGTGTGGTAATAACTACAGTAGATGTGTATATTGGACTTGCATCCTTGGCACAATAAACTTATTATAATCTACTCTATCCATATGTAACAGTATAGCTTCCGTCCCTCTCCTCGGACCTACCTGGGCTCGAACCAGGGACTCTCTGCGCACATAGACAACAGCCACCCTCGAAGCATCGTTACCCATCGCTCCACAAAAGCCACAGCCCTTGCAGAGCAAGGGGAACAACTGCTTCAAGGTCTCAGAGCGAGTGACGTCACTGATTGAAACGCTATTAGCTCGCACCCAAATCAAATCAAATGTATTTATATAGCCCTTCGTACATCAGCTGATATCTCAAAGTGCTGTACAGAAACCCAGCCTAAAACCCCAAACAGCAAGCAATGCAGGTGTAGAAGCACAGTGGCTAGAAAAAACTCCCTAGAAAGGCCAAAACCTAGGAAGAAACCTAGAGAGGAACCAGGCTATGAGGGGTGGCCAGTCCTCTTCTGGCTGTACCGGGTGGAGATTATAACAGAACATGGCCAAGATGTTCAAAAGTTCATAAATGACCAGCATGGTCAAATAATAATAATCACAGGCAGAACAGTTGAAACTGGAGCAGCAGCACGGCCAGGTGGACTGGGGACAGCAAGGAGTCATCATGCCAGGTAATCCTGAGGCATGGTCCTAGGGCTTAGGTCCTCCGAGAGAGAGAAAGAAAGAGAGAAAGAGAGAATTAGAGAGAGCATACTTAAATTCACACAGGACACCGGATAAGACAGGAGAAGTACTCCAGATATAACACCCCACTAACTATCTAGCTATTTCACATTGACCCCCCTTTTGACCTCCTCCTTTTCCGCAGCAACCAGTGATTCGGGTCAACAGCATCAATGTAACAGTTTCACTTCCGTCCCTCTCCTCGCCCCTATCTGGGCTCAAACAGGGACCCTCTGCACACATCAACAACAGCCAACCTCGAAGCATCATTACCCATCGCTCCACTAAAGCCGTGACATTTGCAGAGCAAGGGGAACAACTACTTCAAGGTCTCAGAGCGAGTGACATCACCGATTGAAACGCTACTAGCACGCACCCCACTAACTAGCTATCCATGTCACACATAGGCTTCATTAATGCCATTCAGACTTGAAGTTGATACAACAACTATGATAGCTGAGGTTCATAAATAGGTTCTGAACTAATATTCATACCAGACGTTTTAGGGTCCATACACAGATCGGCTACATACTGTTGCTAGCTACACATCCATAGGCATACAGTTATTTCTATCCTCCACTACACAATAAGCAAGTAAATAGTTAGGTATGTTACTTCAGCTGCATTGCAAGGCAAGCTTACACAGTTGTACGTTCAATTTGTGGTAAATGCTTTAGCTAGCTAGATTCTTTACATCCACTGTTTCACTAGACGACAGCCTGGTTTGCTGGTTTTCTCAGGAGTCCCCAAAACATTAAACCACACAAATTACAAATTCATTCTCTTAACACTAGCTAGCTGGCTAATGCTAGCTAGTCAAATAACTTGATAGATAGTGATTTTCGTAAATGAACTTTATGACAAAAAAATATGCACAAACGTTTGTCTCTACAATAACTAACATATTCCAGTCAATTGTAATTTTTTTACTTAACATGTTATAACAACTTACATTTGGTTCCACCGTAATGTGTTGTCAGCCATCTTCACCCAGGGATGGGTGGCTCGCGTCAAAATTCATCATTGGAACCACTCGATATGATTGGTCATATAAAAACCTTGGAACCCAAATTTATAATGTGCTCTAACTTCCCCTTGTGGTGGTCTGGAGCAATGAAGCCGTGACGCTGGGTACCTCTAAGTCCCGCGGTGGAAGCTCGCAACTTTTAAAGGAGGATCCACTGAAGACCTATCATTTTCTATACTAGGAATTGCAGGCTATAAATGGGAAAATAATGTGTAGATATTTGTTGATTCCTTAATATGTTGGCTATATTTTCCACACGTATGAAGTAATATTGTGTGCAAGTAATTACTTTATTTAAATGGATGTTGATTGAGCCTGCACAATGCTGGTTGATTGTACTTTTATTTCACCTTTATTTAACCAGGTAGGCTAGTTGAGAACAAGTTCTCATTTACAACAGCGACCTGGCCAAGATAAAGCAAGAGTTGTAATCGATAACACACCTCGTTTATTCTCCTCAGGACACACTGAGGCCCAAGCTTCCGGCAGGGCAAGAGGAGGGGCAGGTTTCGGGTCGAGAGCCAGACCCTGTCCCCCGGTACAAACACGGGGGCCTCACTGCGGTGGCGGTCAGCACTCCTTTTCTGCCGTCCACTAGCTTGTTGGAGGGATTCCTGGACGGCCCTCCAGATCTCTTTGGAGCGCTGCACCCATTCATCCACCGCAGGAGCCTCGGTCTGGCTCGGATGCCATGGTGTCAGGACCGGCTGGTACCCCAACACACACTGAAAGGGGGACACATTAGTAGAGGAGTGGCGTAGTGAGTCCTGGGTCATTTCAGCCCAGGGGATGTATCTCGCCCACTCCCCTGGCCGGTCCTGGCAATACGACCGCAGAAACCTACCCACTTCCTGGTTTACTCTCTCCACCTGCCCATTGCTCTCGGGCTGATAACCGGAGGTCAGGCTGACCAGACCCCCAGACGCTCCATGAACGCCCTCCATACTCGGGACGTGAACTGGGGGCCCCGATCAGAAACGATGTCCTCCGGCACCCCATAGTGCCGAAAGACATGGGTGAATAATGCCTCCGCAGTCTTTAGGGCTGTAGGGATACCGGGCAACGGGAGGAGACGGCAGGACTTAGAGAACCTCACTAATTATAACCAACTCAAAACAGGTGTACTCAATAAACACATAAGGAGGGGGAGAAAACGAGAAGGGGAGCCACCTTCGGTCAGAGTCGTGACAAGTACTCCATAGTAACATTGACAAAAATATCTAAATACACTGAAGCAGCAAACTTTGTGGAAAAAATATTTGTGTCATTCTCAAGACATTTGGCCACGACTGTATACAGGCAACAGCTCCTTCAACGCCAGCTGATGTTCACTGTATGCAGACTCTAATCAGCCTGCTGGACCATGTGCTGGAAAGAAAACACAAGTGACACTCCTGCAATGTCACCACCAGCAGCACTAACTCCTCAGTACTATACAGAACAACTGGAACAGAAAAGCGTGTGAAGTCTGTGGAGCTCCAGACCACTCTACACTGATGCACTGCAGAATAGAGAACCTCTGCCTGTCATGTTTTACTCCAGGCCATTAGAAGAGAGACTGTCAGGGATGCAGACCCAGACAGGTCAGACAGGTCGACAACGTCTAGGGGGTGCCGTCGGGAAATGAGGACACCCACACTTTGAGAGGGGCAGTGTGGAAGTAGGGCCACAATCCCTCAAGGAAGAAGACTTGGAGCTTCTATACATAAACACATATTCAGTAATGCCAGCAGACTGTTGTGTATTTGTTCAGGGGTCAGCAGAGTTGCAAGCTTTTAGTGAGTTGCTTTATGCACAGGTTTTAGTTAGTGACCAAGTTGAACTGAAGGGCATGCTCGATTTAGGCTTGTCTTGCACTCTTAGTGAAAAAGCAGAACAAAAGTTGAGAAGCAGGTGTCCTACCAGAAGAAAAGCAGACCAGATATAGTTGTAGTTGCCTGTGGGGAGAAACAGACCCATCCAAAATGCATGTACGAGCTGAAGCTACAGCTATATGGAGTTAGGTGGGTTGTCCCTACTCTAGTAGTACCAGGTCAGCTTAACCAACTCATCATACTGCAGGTTCCAATGTCCTAAAAAATAGAATGCACCAAATTAAGGAAAATAACCAATTCTGGAGACACATTTCCAAGGAGGAACATCATCCATCCCCTAAACATGAGCAGTTTCTCGACATGATGACTTGCACGACCCGATGGAGGGGGAGAAACACGAACACAAGAGACATCCTCATGGGGAGGATCATCACACCGATGTTGTTACATCTGCCCCTGCCACTCCCTCTACTTCTCATCACGTCTCCCTAACCTGCCTCTCTCTCTCTCTCTGTGGGTGTATCTGATTGTGTGAGTGGAGACAAGTGTGCTGGAGTCAGACCAGATCCCCACCAGCTGCAACCTGTTCCATAATCAAGATCTCTACAAATACTCAGACCTGCCACTTCCATGCTGCCAGATCGTAGACTCTGGTCAGTCAGTCTGCAGTCCCAAGCCATTTGTTCCTTTATAGATCTTGTTATCCTGTGTTGCCTGTTTTTCCTAGCCTGGCATTTTCTCTCCGCTACAATTCAGTCCGCTCTGACTCTGGTCCCTGTCTCCAGTCCCTCGTCTTGTCAGCCCTGCTTCCCAGCCCTGGACCCCCGCTCTACTGTTACCTTGGATTCCGCTCCGGACCTGCTTTCCCTGCCCCAAGTCCCCTTTCCATGGCCGAAGCCTCAGTTTCTGGTTCCCTGCTACCCGTTTGAGCTCCCCCTGGCCTGCACCCCATCTCCCCCCGCTTTTCAATAAATACCTTGGTTACCTTATCCCTGTCTCCTCGTATGAGTCTGTACTTGGGTTCACCTGCTCCACCCCACGTAACAGATGTGGGGAGACAGGTGGATCCGCGTGAAGACTACCAACCCTCTGTCAAAGCCAATCATCCGGAAACGGAACAGCAAATAAGCAGACATGTCTTGCTGTAGAAGACTTCGAAGTTCTTCATGCCAACTTTTCAAATGCAGATGCCAGTCCGCAGCAGCCTCCTCTGATCAACATGACTATCGGAAGAATCCCGGAACATGTTCCAGTCTATGATAGCAAAACAGTCCTGTAGTTTAGCATCTGCTTCATCTGACCATTTTTTAATAGACCGAGTCACCGTTGCTTCCTGCTTTAATTTTTCACCACTGGTCATGGTGTGGAAGAAGGATGGAGGCCTGCAGGTAAGCACGGATTTCAGATGACTGAATGCAGTGAAACTGTAATGACGCCCACCCGCTACCTCATCAGGCCAACTGTCCGCCAGCTCTAGAGGGCAATGCATTCCTCAAAACCATGGACCTCCCTTGTGGGTTTTACAACATTCTCATGTGTGAAAATGACAAGAAGTTCACTGCATTCACAACCCATATGGGACTCTACGAGTACAACAGGATGCCACAGAACTCTGCAATAGGGCTATGGCAGTCATTGGATTTTGTCAGACGGTTATTGTCATGCAAAAGACCGCTGGTCTCACGGTAATTTACTGTTAATGACCATAAACATGTTTAGCATCTCCAGGCCTCCATGCATACAAGCTGTATACAAGCCACATACAAGCAGCTGATGCATTCCATTGTAACATCTACATTTTTAAAAAGTCTAAATCAATTTAATATACACAATCACAATAAATCCATTATTTATTTTAGTCAGGTTTAAAGAAACCTTAGCTGAGAAGATATGCTTATACAGGGCTTGTGAAATTATTCACTCCCCTTGGCATTTTTACTATTTTGTTGTCTTACAACCTACAATTAAAATAGATATTTGGGGGGTTTGTATCATTTGATTTACACAACATGCCTACCACTTTGAAAATGCTAAATATTGTTTATGAAACAAACAAGAAATATGACAAAAAACTTGAGCGTGCATAACTATTCACCCCCCAAAGTCAATACTTTGTAAAGCCACCTTTTGCAGCAATAACAGCTGCAAGTCTCTTGGGGTATGTCTCTATAAGCTTGGCACATCTAGCCACTGGGATTTTTGCCCATTCTTCAATGCAAATCTGCTTCAGCTCCTTCAAGTTGGATGGGTTCCGCTGGTGTACAGCAATCTTTAAGTCACACCACAGATTCGAACACCAAACATGTTTGCTTATTTTTTTCTTTAAGCAATGACTTTTTTTATGGACACTCTTCCATAAAACCCAGCTCTGTGGAGTGTACAGCTTAAAGGCACCGTCAACTTAGTGAATGTAAACTTCTGATCCACTGGATTTGTGATACAGTGACAAGTTAAATAATCTTTCTGTAAACAATTGTTATAAAATATACTTGTGTCATGCACAAAGTAGATGTCCTAACCGACTTGCCAAAACTAGAGTTTGTTGACAAGACATCTGGGGGGGGGGGGGGGGGGTTACTGGAACTGTCTGCTAAGTGGTAAGAAACTGTGGTGAGACTTCAGGAGTTAATCCATGTATGTGCGCTAGTGAGTTGGAAGGAACTTTTGAAGCTGCTTTGTCCTGGTCGGAAAGGAGGAGGGACATTTTAAAACCTATGACGTTATATGTGATATATAAACTGTTGTACATGGTACTATGACCAGAGCTCTTGAAAATAAACCCTACTGATTAATTTTGAGACTGGTCTCTGTCCATTTTATGCAAATAAGTATCTTACAAATTCTTAGAAACGGACAGAGTGTTCTAATTGAATCGGTTAATAACATATAGGAAATAAATTCCTCTAACAAGTGGCCTGATAGGGAGATGACAAATGCATTATGTACCTTTCATCACCAAAGCCATGTTAAACTGTACTGCTGAACTATTCAACCCTTTTGTTAGTGTCAATTCACATACAATATTCAATTCATAAGCATTGACTAATGTCTCTAGGACAAGGGTAGTGAACCCTGGTCCTGGAGTGCCGCAATTAGTAGTTGGTTAGGCCTTCATTCAGTACATAAAAACGTAAAAAAATGTTAAATTGAACAGAAGTGGCGCAGTAGTGAACGACCAGTTGAAAAACTGGGAAGGGTTGGGTTGTGAGTTCAAAATGCACTGCTGCCCTTTAAATACGTCACTCGTTGCTTCAAGCCACACCCCAGCACATCCACTGAATTGAGCAAACGTATCTCAAAGTCTGTTCAAGAACATACAAGAATGTTTTGTTCAGTACAAACTGTTCCACAACGTAGCCGTTCAAGGAAACTGAAGGCACCCCTAGTTCAGAGCCTAGTTGGAACAAAAACAAGGGTGTAATCATTAGTCCAACAGTTGCAAACAAGAGTATCTATTGGACAAATTCAGGTATGTTTGTGTTATTTTAATTTAATTTTGCCAATGTGCTTTCATCAATTGAAAGCCCTTAATCTATTTTATGAGAATTTGTAAGATTTCTTGTTTGCATAAAATAGACGCAGACCAGTCTTTCAATAATAGGTAATATAATTTATTCTCGGAGCGCGCTACCACTTAATCACGTGCAGCAGTTTATATACAGATCATGACGTCATTTCACTGCTTTAACAGAATCCCCTCCTCTCGACCGGGACAAAGTAAGGTGAAAAGTTAATTCTAACTTACTAACACACTCCCAGATAACTTTTGACCCCTCAACATTATCGATCACCACTGAACTGACAGTTTTAATTAACAGAAAACCTAGGAATGCACTCACTGCCTTATCTAAAAAACCCAGAGCTAAGTTTCAGTAGGGTCAACCATAGGCTAACGACCTCATGTGTTTACACAGTCCCCAACCCATTTGTTTCTGCCTAGTTGGAATGGTGTTCATTAACTTTTTATTACTCCTTGTCCGTGTCACACAATCCCTTCTTATGAACTCATATTGTCGATCACTTATAAAACAAAGTATAAGTTTACCTAGTTACAATTCTATTTAAAATGGGGATATTGTTTATTCATTTATCCATAATAAATTCAACAGTTTGTCCCCGTTTTGTTTTTCCACAGATCTTCACAATGAATACACCCCTGATCACACGCAAACACAGTTCACTTTCATACTAGACACATACAAACAGCTTGTTGTATATACAGTGGGGCAAAAAAGTATTTAGTCATCCACCAATTGTGCAAGTTCTCCCACTACAAAAGATTAGAGGCCTGTAATTTTCATCATAGGTACACTTCAACTATGACAGACAAAATGAAGAAAATCACATTGTTTATGAATTTATTTGAATTTATTTGCATATTAAGGTGGAAAATAAGTATCAGCATATGTGGGACCTCCTTCAAGACTGTTGGAAAAGCATTACTCATGAATATGGTTGAGAGAATGCCAAGAGTGTGCAAAGCTGTCATCAATGCAAAGGCTGGCTACTTTGAAGAATCTCAAATAAAAAAATATGTTTTTATTTGTTTAACACTTTTATGGTTACTACATGATTCCAGATGTGTCATCTAGTAGTTTTAATGTCTTCACTATTATTCTAAAATGTATAAAAATTGAATACAAGCGGCGCTGTAGTGAACGACCAGTTGAAAAACGGGGAAGGGTTGGGTTGTCAGTTCAAAATGCATTGCTGCCCTTTAAATACGTCACTCGTTGCTTTAAGCCACAACCCACTGAATGGAGCAAACTTATCTCAAAGTCTGTTCAAGAACATACAAGAATGTTTTAAGAAAACGTGTCGTTCAGTACAAACTGTTCCACAACGTAGTCGATCAAGCAAACTGAAGGCACCCCTGGTTAAGAGCCTAGTTGGAACAAAATCCCAATGTACCTGCGGCACTCAATACTCCTACTCTGAGATTCTCTGAATATCATCAATGCAAAGGATGGCTATTTTGAAGAATCTCAAATAAAAATGTTTTTGGATTTGTTTATCACTTTTATGGTTACTACATTATTCCATATGTGTCATCTAGTAGTTTTAATGTCTTCACTATTATTCTACAATGTAATACAATTGAACAGAAGCGGCGCTGTAGTGAACGGCCAGTTGAAAAACGGGGAAGTCAAATTATAAAGACAAACGGTCACGTTCTGACCTTAGTTCTTTTGTTATGTCTTTGTTTTAGTATGGTCAGGGCATGAGTTGGGTGGGTTGTCTATGTTCCTTTTTCTATGTGGTGTTTTTGTGTTTGGCCTGGAATGGTTCTCAATCAGAGCAGGTGTCGTTAATCGTCTCTGATAGAGAATCATACTTAGGCAGCCTTTTCCCACCTGTGTGGTGTGGGTGATTGTTTTCTGTATTCACCGTACAGGACTGTTTCTTTTCGTTCGTGCTCATTATTTTGTTTTTGTGTTCATGATAATAAATTATCCATATGGACACTTACCACTCTCTGCGCATTGGTCCTCCTCTTCTTCCATCACAGATGAGCGTTACAAAAACACTTGAATGAGTATGTGTCCAAACTTTTGACTGGTACTGTAATTCCTTCTCGCATCTATCTACATGCTCCCCTCCTCTCACCTTTTCCCTTCACTTGTGAACTTCAGTGCACAACACATCAGCTGTCTGTGAGCAGGTGAAAAAACCTTTCCAAGTCAAATCTTCATATCATGACCGCTAACCGCTACAGACAGCCTACATTGTTGTCACCATATTAGCTAATGTCATAGTCAACATAGCTAATAGAACTAACGAGGTAGTAAACTCACTACAATCATGCAGTATAGTGTACAGCAAGCAGTTTAGCAGTTACACCGGCAGACACCGGTGGCAATAAATGTGTAAAACTAAAAGCTTACATTGACTTGGAAAAGTTTCAGTGTTGAATAGCCATAGCCAGCTAGCTAACATAGCATCCCTGTCTGTTTGTGCCAGGTGTTTTAGTAGGCTTAACTAGCTAGCTGCATTTGACACTAGCTAACTAAGTAAAAGTGAAAAAATATATACTACGAAATACAGTTAGCTTTCCCTCTTGCTTCTCCTTAATGTTGGAAGAAATTAATTTGTTGAAAAACCTTTTCAACTATCGTCTTTCTGACTCTGAGTCAACTCCTCACCACATTTGATGCACTGCAATGCTAGCTGTAGCTTATGCTTTTGGTACTAGATTCATTATCTGATCCTTTGATTGGGTGGACTACATGTCAGTTCATGCTGCAAGGGTTCTGATAGGTTGGAGGATGTCCTCCGAAAGTTGTCATAATTACTGTGCAAATTGATGGAACCATAAGCCTCCTAGGTTTTGTATAGAACTCAATGTACCCAGAAGAGGACAGAAGCTAGCTGTCCCCCGGCTACACCAGGCTGCTCGTTATGGCGCACACCTGTCACCAGCGTTACGCACACCTGCGTGTCATCAGACTCACCTGGACTTCATCACTGATTACTACCGTCCCTATATTTGTCACTCCCTTAGGGTCCTTCCCCATACGTAATTATTTCTGCTCCTGTGTCATGTCTGTGCGTTGTTCTTGTTTCTTATTTTGTATTATATTGTGTTTATTTATTAAAACACTCACTCCCTGAACTTGCTTCCGATTCTCAGCGCACATCGTTACACACTGTTTTTATTTTCATGAAATTCACAGAGGAGGATGGTTCTCCCCTTCCCCCTCAGAGGAGCCACCACTGGTTAAAACAGTAACAAAGTTTAATGGCTGTGATAGAAGAAAACTGAGGATGGATCAACAACATTGTAGTTACTCCACAATAATAACCTAATTGACAGAGTGAAAATAAAAACCTGTACAGAATACAAATATTTCAAAACTTGAATCCTTTTTGCAACCAGGCACTAAGGTAATACTGCTACAAATGTGGCAAAGCAATTTACTTTTTGTCCTGATTAAAAAGTCTTATGTTTGGGGCAAATCCAATACAACACATTACTGTGTACTACTCTCCATATTTTCAAGAATAATGGTGGCTGGGTATGATTGTAATTGTTAAGGACTGGGGAGTTTTTTAGGATAAAAAAAAACACAGAGTGGAGCTAAGCACAGGCTAAATCCTAGAGAAAAACCTTGTTCAGTCTTTTTTTCCACCAGACACTGGAAGATTAATTCACCTTTCAGCAGGACAATAACCTTAGAAACCAGGCCAAATCTACACTGGAGTGGCATACCAAGAATACAGTGACTGTTCCAAGTTACAGTTTTTAGTTAAATCTGCTTGAAAATATATGGCAAGACCTGAAAATGGTTGTGTAGCAATGATCGACAACCAATTTGATAGAGCTTGAAGAATTCTGACAAGATAATGGGCAAATGTTGTACAATCCAGGTGAGCAAAGCTCTTATTAATTTACCCAGAAAGACTCATAGCTGTAACCGCTGCCCACAGTGATTTTAACATGAATCACCTCAGGGGAGTGAATACTTATGTAAATTAGATATTGCTGTATTCACATAATTAGCAAAAATTTCTACAAACATGTTTTCACTTTGTCATAGAGTAATTGAAAAAATACATATTTAATCCATTTTGAATTGAGGCTGTAACACAACAAAATGTGGAATAAGTCAAGGGGTATACATTTGGTCCTCCATAGAACCCCCATTCCCCCCCGAGAGAAAGAGTTGAAATAAATATATTATATTATATATTCTCTATATGTAACACCACCATCATAAGAAATTAGGTTGTTTAAGTTTTAACCAGTAAACCAGCAACGAATTGCTAGACAGCGGTGGTAGGCCTGATCACCGACAACAATGAGACAGCCTATAGGGAGGAGGTCAGAGACCTGGTAGTGTGGTGCCAGGACAACAACCTCTCCCTCAACGTGAGCAAGTAAAGGAGATGATCATGGATTACAGGAAAAGGAGGGCCGAACACGCCCCCATTCACAACGATGTGGTTGTAGTGGAGCTGGACGAGAGTTTCAAGTTCCTTGGTGTCCACATCACCAACAAACTATTACGGTCCAAACACATCAAGAAGGTCGTGAAGAGGGAACAACACCTTTTCCCCTAAGGAGACTGAAAAGATTTGGCATGGGTCCCCAGAAAAAAAGTTCTACAGCTGCACCATCGAGAGCATCCTGACCGGTTGCATCCCCGCCTGGTATGGCAACTGCTCGGCATCTGACCGTAAGGCGCTACAGAGGGTAGTGCGTACAGCCCAGAATATCACTGGTACCAAGCTTCCTGCCATCCAGGACCTATATACTAGGCTTTGTTCTTGGAAGGCCCAAAAATTGTCAAAGACTCCAGTCCATAGACTGTTCTCTCTGCTACGGCAAGGCAAGCGGTACCGGAGTGCCAAGTCTAGGTCCAAAAGGCTCCTTTAACAGCTTCTACCCCCAAGCCATAAGACTGCTGAACAATTAATAAAATGGCCACACAGATTATTTACATTGACATACTAGAGATTAGTGGCTAATATGTGTATCTTAAGTAAATAATGAAGTATCACCAGTATATTAATAAGAAAAATGTATCACAAATACAAGACCTGGTGTTTTAGTAAGTGTTTTATAACTTGGTGAGAGGAGGATGTTACAGCACATTAAGGTGTGTGACTGTGAGAGTCTGGTGTCAATTACCTTTCTATTGTCCTGTTAGAAATAAAGAAAAATAAAATATTTTAAACTACTCACCAACTCTGCTCAAATTACTGTCTCCAAAGTTCGTTCGTGCAAGATAAATACACTTGAATTTACTTTTTTTCCACAAAATGCACTAGCTTTTACTTTGTTTTGATTAAATATAATTACCTGTACTTTGCGCCTTTATGTGATCCAACATTAGAATTAAGACATTTTAATCAAAGTTATTTTCTTTTAATCATTAAGAATTAAGGGCTTGATCTAATCCGTAGCACTGAAGAGCTGCGCCACAGCGCAGTAGAAATTTTAAAGGCAATATCCCTGCATTCCTGCATATAGACTGCATTCACGGTTAAACGTTGCATATGTCAGTTCAATCGGAAATTACCTTTACATTTCAATCGCGCTATATTGCTTAACTTCAGCAATACAGATTGAATTGAAAACATTTTGTAACTTCAGGCTGGATGCTCCTAATCCACATTAAATTACATGACAACATAACCCGTTTGTGGAGTTGTTGTGCAGGCTTTGTGTGTCAGCATAAACCAAATACTTCACTTTGTGTCACCTACACAGCACATTATGTCATACATATTTTCAGAGTTTACCTATCTCAAATTCTCAAATAGTACTGGTTGGGCGTGTAGACACTTCTCTATTGTTCCTCTTTAAAATGGAATTCTGGAACAACAACAACAAAGGGACCAATGGCACCCAACATTCCCTCCCAGAATGGTTAGAGCAGGTATCTTGTGACCTGTGGTAAGACATTGAAACAAAGCAGCAATAGGAGGAGGATGTGTGAACCACCTCCAAACACTCCTTCTATAGTGTTCTAGAACGTTTTAACGCTTCCTTTGGTGCGATGCCTTTGTCCCTGCTAGACATTGGAGAGTCTTTAAGCCCAAGGTAGTTAGTTATTCAAGACCAGTTAGGCCAGTACACTAGTACAATCTTACATAAAAAAGGTGTAAGTAAAACCATATACAGTAGGGTTCTTCGGTTTGTCCCCATATTTGATGCTATATTTATAATTATATAAAATATATGCAACAAATTTTCTACCCACAGGTTTCTGTGCCAACGCACCACAACAAATAAGCAAAGAATACTGACTTCGGGTGCTTCCACATTATCTTTGGTTGCTGGAATTATATTTTGGACGAACGTGAGCAGGTAGCCTACAAAATACTTTTGAAGTAACCTAAACAGATAAAAAAAATTGTGGCTGGTTGTGTTTATGCCACACGTAAAAGGTAATAAATAAATAAAAATGTATGACAAATATTTAGCCTATAGGCTATTAATTGGAGAGGAGGCAGAGCTCGCTTTAAGCGTCCCGATTGTGTTGTGTGACAAAACTGCACATTTTAGAGTGGCCTTTTGTTGTCCCCAGTACAAGGTGCACCTGTGTAATGATAATGCTGTTTAATCAGCTTCTTGATATGCCATCTATCAGGTGGATGGATTATCTTGACAAAGGAGTACTTCTCACTAACAGGGATTAAACTAATTTGTGCACAAAATCTGAGAGAAATAACGTTTTTGTGTGTATAGAAAATGTCTGGGATCTTTTAATTCAGCTCATGAAACATGGGACCAATACTTTACATAATGCCTTTACATTTTGGTTCAGTATAGTTTAAGTATTCTCCTTAATCAATTTCCGTTCTGAATGCGGGTTGCGCATGAATAAAAATTCCAACTGTTGGATATCCTAACTCTGTCTGGATTCCAATAGGAATTACACATAACTTTGCAAACCATAATAATGTGACTTGCGGGGCCTGATATGGCCTGTAAACCAGGAGTTTCCTAACACCACTGAGTTAGGTTAAAACTAGGCCAGCAAAATAAGGTCTTATGATATATGTAATGTATTTTGTCAGATCGTTTTAATGATAATATTAGCCTTGGTGAAAGCCACAGGCCTTTTAAAGGAAAGAATTCAACAAGCATGTCTGTGTCACTAACAAATACAGTTGTGGGTGGTAACTCTACAATTCCCTCAAAAAGAAAAGCTACCCTGGGAAACATGAAAATTATACTTTACACCATACACCATTTCATTACATTTCACTCTCATAGAGTGGGTAAAAATAAGAAACACGCAAACTGCTCTTTCTAGTATCACTGCTCTTTATTAAGCTTTACGTATCAACCTCAAGGCCTTTGTCAGAGCTTTTGATCAATGTGTGGATTTCTTATTTTTCCTCATCTTACTCAACTGTTAACATGCACCTGCAACAAAGATAGCTCAGCTGTGCGAGCGCATTTTGATTTTTACTCCACTGTAGAGTGAAATTGTGTGATTTTCACCACAGTAGAGTGAGTGCATTTTATATTTTCTCCAGAATAGAGTGAAATGCCTATTAGTTCACTCCAGTGTATTGTGAATTTCACACAGGCAGTGTTTTTTTCCCTTACTCTGTATGGGTTACAGAAACACTGAAATGTTAACATTTTAACCTTTTGAAAGTGTGAAATTCACTCTATTGATGCATATACACACTGCAAAAGTGTTACAATTAACACTACAACAAGTTATTTTAACACTTCCAATTTTAGTTGTAGTCTAAAGACAAGATTCAATTGACAATAGTCTGATGGGTGACAATATTGTCCATTTCCTGAATGAAGATACTGCAGCGCAGCGTAGTGTGGGTAAATGACAAAGAAGGGCACAGAGCAACCTTTTCAAATTATCCTTCATATAAGTAAGATGTTTTGATTTCATAACCCATTGTTAAGAGCAGGTTCTACGGTTTCTAAAACACATACATTTGCCAAATAACTTAAGTGGGCTCCATTTTCAAAATATCACTGCTGTAAATGTACAGTGATGAGGTAATGTTTTACAGTAAGAAAAACAGAACTGTGAAATATTACAGCATCTCTGCTGTAAAGGAATATTACAGAATTAAGCTGGCAACTCTGGTGCCAGGATAATGCTGTAAATGTACAGTGAAATTCCCACTGAAATCTAAATGTAAGAAAAACAATATATTTGTACATAAAATACATTTATTCAAATTGGTAACAACATTAACAAATTAACAACATAATTGACAATAGAAGTAACAGTTAACACATATGTAACGAAATAAGAGCGTCATTACGACCCAAATGTAAAAACTATATTGTGTGCCTGTGTGTGGGGTGTGTGGGGGAGAGAGTGACAAAGAGAGAAGGGGAGATGGAGTTAAAATTGATATTGTGTACAATCCTAGATCAATGTTTAGGGTTAAATAATTGGGTAAGGGGGTTCAGAGGTGAAAAAACACAACGGAACAGTTGGGCAGGAGAGCATCCAGGAGAGAGAAGTGAGCACAGCATCAGGTGTTCCTCATGGGGCTCCGTAACAATCCTCCTCAGTTCCGATTTTGTTATCTCTACTCACCCCAATAATAGAAAAAGAAAGAATAGAATGAGAGACAGAGACCACCAGCACTGTTACTCTGAGTAAAAAGACAGGTGAAAAGGGACATATCAAGCTCGTGTCCTGTGTGTGTATGTGTGTCTGTGTGTACTTAGTGAAACTCAGTGAGCTCTTGGAAGAATGGGGCATTGTAGGGGTTGAGAACAGCTGGCTCCCTCTGGGCCACTTTGTCATGCACTTTGTCCCATCTTCAGGGTTCATCATCTTGGGTTGATTCAAACCTATAGCATATATCCAATATAGTTTATGAAATCAATTGAAGCATTGAACAAATACAAGTAAGACAGCAAGATAGCTAGGGTTTGAAGTAGTTCTATCTAACTAATAAAACATTGCTATCGCCTACACAATACCACAGTTTCTTTTTACCAGACTCATATTTTCTTTCTGTGACACCAAAGGTTTGCATACTACTGTTAAAAAATTATCAAAGACTCCAAACACCCAAGTCATAGGTCATGTCTACAGTTGACACTTACATGTGACTTCTGCTATCAGAATACGAAGATTGCATTGAAAATCAGGTTTAGATGCACAAAGGTGGTCTGATTGTGTTCAGATCTAGTTGACCACTTCAGGCCTTTGATAAAGTAAGACTGGGTTTTATTTGAGTCTCTTATAAAATGGGTAATAGTAATGTATAGCAACCCAAGGTGTAAATAATAAATAGCGGTTACATCTCAGAGAGTTTTGAATTGTCAAGAGGAGTTAAACAAGGGGGTCATCACTATTCGTTATGGCAATTGAAATGCTAGCTATTAAAATCAGATCAAATAACAACATTAGAGGATTAGAAATCCAAGACTGAAAACTTCTTCAAACCGCCAGAGCAATGGACAACCACGGAGGTCCAGGAGCGGCTAGACGGGTGCCAGAAAGAGCAGAGTACAAACACGGGTCAGACTTTCAGACCCAGTGAAGCACGCAATCAGCCAAGCACAGACTGCAATGTCAGAGGAAGTGGACACAGCAAACGCATCACAGGTGGGTTCCACTCAGTATACAATCGTGGCCAAAAGTTTTGAGAATGACACAAATATTAATTTTCAAAAAGTCTACTGCCTCAGTTTGTATGATGGCAATTTGCATATACTCCAGAATGTTATGAAGAGTGATCAGATGAATTGCAATTCATTGCAACGTCCCTCTTTGCCATGCAAATTAACTGAATCCCCAAAGAACATATCCACTGCATTTCAGCAATGCCACAAAAGGAGCAGCTGACTTCATGTCAGTGATTCTCTTGTTAACACAGGTGTGAGTGTTGATGAGGACAAGGCTGGAGATCACTCTGTCATGCTGATTGAGTTCAAATAACAGACTGGAAGCTTCAAAAGGAGGGTGGTGCTTGGAATCATTGTACTTCCTCTGTCAACCATGGTAACCTCCAAGGAAACACGTGCCATCATCATTGCTTTGCACAAAAAGGGCTTCACAGGCAAGGATATTGCTGCCAGTAAGATTGCACCTAAATCAACCATTTATCGGATCTTAAAGAACTTCAAGTAGAGCGGTTCAATTGTAATGAAGAAGGCTTCAGGGCGCCCAAGAAAGTCCAGCAAGCGCCAGGACCTTCTCCTAAAGTTGATTCAGCTGTGGGATCGGGGCACCACCAGTACAGAGCTTGTTCAGGAATGGCAGCAGGCAGGTGTGAGTGCATCTGCACGCACAGTGAGGCGAAGACTTTTGGAGGATGGCCTGGTGTCAAGAAGGACAGCAAAGAAGCCACTTCCCTCCAGGAAAAACATCAGGGACAGACTGATATTCTGCAAAAGGTACTGCTGAGGACTGGGGTAAAGTAATTTTCTCTGATGAATCCCCTTTCCGATTGTTTGGGGCATCCGGAAAAAAGCTTGTCCGGAGAAGACAAGGTGAGCGCTACCATCAGTCCTGTGTCATGCCAACAGAAAAGCATCCTGAGACCATTCATGTGTGGGGTTTGTTCTCAACCAAGGGAGTAGGCTCACTCACAATTTTGCCTAAGAACACAGCCATGAATAAAGAATGGTACCAACACATCCCCCGAGAGCAACTTACCCCAACCACCCAGGAACAGTTTGGTGGCAATCAATGCCTTTTCCAGCATGATGGAGCACCTTGCCATAAGGCAAAAGTGATAACTAAGTGGCTCGGGGAACAAAACATCAATATTTTGGGTCCATGGCCAGGAAACTCCCCAGACCTTAATGCTATTGAGAACTTGTGGTCAATCCTCAAGAGGCTGGTGGACAAACAAAACACCACAAATTCTGACAAACTCCAAGCATTGATTATGCAAGAATGGGCTGCCATCAGTTAGGATGTGGCGCAGAAGTTAATTGACAGCATGCCAGGGCGGATTGCAGAGGTCTTGAAAAAGAAGGGTCAACACTGCAAATATTGACTCTTTGCATCAACTTCATGTAATTGTCAATAAAAGCCTTTGACACTTATGAAATGCTTGTAATTATACTTCAGTACTCCATAGTAACATTGACAAAAATATCTAAATACACTGAACATTTGTGTCATTCTCAAAACATTTGGCCACGACTGTATACAGGCAACAGCTCCTTCAACGCCAGCTGATGTTCACTGTATGCAGACTCTAATCAGCCTGCTGGACGATGTGCTGGACAGAAGACACAAGTGACACTCCTGCAATGTCACCACCAGCAGCACTAACTCCTCAGTACTATACAGAACAACTGGAACAGAAAAGCGTGTGAAGTCTGTGGAGCTCCAGACCACTCTACACTGATGCACTGCAGGATAGAGAGCCTCTGCCTGTCATGTTTTACTCCAGGCCATTAGAAGAGAGACTGTCAGGGATGCAGACCCAGACAGGTCGACAACGTCTAGGGGGTGCCGTCGGGAAATGAGGACACCCACACTTTGAGAGGGGCAGTGTGGAAGGAGGGCCACAATCCCTCAAGGAAGAAGACTTGGAGCTTCTGTACATAAACACATATTTAGTAATGCCAGCAGACTGTTGTGTATTTGTTCAGGGGTCAGCAGAGTTGCAAGCTTTTAGTGAGTTGCTTTATGCACAGGTTTTAGTTAGTGACCAAGTTGAACTGAAGGGCATGCTCGATTTAGGCTTGTCTTGCACTCTTAGTGAAAAAGCAGAACAAAAGTTGAGAAGCAGGTGTCCTACCAGAAGAAAAGCAGACCAGATATAGTTGTAGTTGACTGTGGGAAGAAACAGACCCATCCAAAATGCATGTACGAGCTGAAGCTACAGCTATATGGAGTTAGGTGGGTTGTCCCTACTCTAGTAGTACCAGGTCAGCTTAACCAACTCATCATACTGTAGGTTCCAATGTCCTAAAAAATAGAATGCACCAGATTAAGGAAAACAACCAATTCTGGAGACGCATTTCCAAGGAGGAACATCATCCATCCCCTAAACATGAGCAGTTTCTCGACATGATGACTTGCATGATGGAGGGGGAGCAAAATGCCAAGCAAGGTGGTCACAGTCAAGCTGACACAGGCAGTCACCCTACTCCCGAAACACGGACACCTGCTGTGGGGAAGGCTAGCTAGCAATGTTCCCATCTCTATAGGCAGCACAGTCATTGTCAAACCATGTTAATTTCAAGCTACGCCAAGAGACATCCTCATGGGGAGGATCATCACACCGACATCTGCCCCTGCCACTCCCTCTACTTCTCATCACATGTCTCCCTAACCTGCCACCACTCCCCCAGTGCTCTCTCCCTCTCTCTCTCTCTCTCTCTGTGTGGGTGTATCTGATTGTGTGAGTGGAGACAAGTGTGCTGGAGTCAGACCAGATCCCCACCAGCTCTGCAAATACTCAGACCTGCCACTTCCATGCTGCCAGATCGTAGACTCTGGTCAGTCAGTCTGCAGTTCAGCCATTTGTTCCTTTATAGATCTTGTTATTCTGTGTTGTCTGTTTTTCCTAGCCTGGCGTTTTCTCTCCGCTACAGTTCCGTCCGCTCTGACTCTGGTCCCTGTCTCCAGTCCCTCGTCTTGTCAGTCCTGCTTCCCAGCCCTGGACCCCGCTCTACTGTTTCCTTGGATTCCGCTCCGGACCAGCTTACCCTGCCCGTACTCCCCTTTCCCTGGCCGAAGCCTCAGTTTCTAGTTCCCTGCTACCTGTCTGAGCTCCCCCTGGCCTGCACCCCATCTCCCCCCGCTTTTCAATAAATACCTTGGTTACCTTATCCCTGTCTCCTCGTCTGAGTCTGTACTTGGGTTCACCTGCTCCACCCCACGTAACAGATGTGGGGAGACAGGTGGATACGCATGAAAACTACCAACCCCCTGTCAAAGCCGATCATCTGGAAACGGAACTGCAAATAAGCAGACATGTCTTGCTGTAGAAGACTTCGATGTCCTTCATGCCAACTTTTCGAATGCAGATGCCAGTCCGCAGCAGCCTCCTCAACATGACTATCGGAAGAATCCCGGAACATGTTCCAGTCTATGATAGCAAAACAGTCCTGTAGTTTAGCATCTGCTTCATCTGACCACTTTTTAATAGACCGAGTCACCGTTGCTTCCTGCTTTAATTTTTCACCACTGGTCATGGTGTGGAAGAAGGATGGAGGCCTGCAGGTAAGCACGGATTTCAGATGACTGAATGCAGTGAAACTGTAATGACGCCCACCCGCTACCTCATCAGGCCAACTGTCCGCCAGCTCTAGAGGGCAATGCATTCCTCAAAACCATGGACCTCCCTTGTGGGTTTTACAACATTCTCATGTGTGAAAATGACAAGAAGTTCACTGCATTCACGACCCATATGGGACTCTACGAGTACAACAGGATGCCACAGAACTCTGCAATAGGGCTATGGCAGTCATTGGATTTTGTCCGACGGTTATTGTCATGCAAAAGACCGCTGGTCTCACGGTAATTTACTGTTAATGACCATAAACATGTTTAGCATCTCCAGGCCTCCATGCATACAAGCTGTATACAAGCCACATACAAGCGGCTGATGCATTCCATTGTAACATCTACATTTTTAAAAAGTCTAAATCAATTTAATATACACAATCACAATAAATCCATTATTTATTTTAGTCAGGTTTAAAGAAACCTTAGCTGAGAAGATATGCTTATACAGGGCTTGTGAAATTATTCACTCCCCTTGGCATTTTTACTATTTTGTTGTCTTACAACCTACAATTAAAATAGATATTTGGGGGGTTTGTATCATTTGATTTACACAACATGCCTACCACTTTGAAAATGCTAAATATTGTTTGTGAAACAAACAAGAAATATGACAAAAAACTTGAGCGTGCATAACTATTCACCCCCCAAAGTCAATACTTTGTAAAGCCACCTTTTGCAGCAATTACAGCTGCAAGTCTCTTCAGGTATGTCTCTATAAGCTTGGCACATCTAGCCACTGGGATTTTTGCCCATTTTTTTATTTATTTTTATTTTTTAACCTTTATTTAACTAGGCAAGTCAGTTAAAAACAAATTCTTATTTTCAATGACCCCCTGTTCGGGGGCAGAACGACAGATGTAACCTTCCGGTTACTAGTCCAACGCTCTAACCACTAGGCCACTCTAACCACTCTAACCCTGCCTCATCCTTCAAGTTGGATGGGTTCCGCTGGTGTACAGCAATCTTTAAGTCATACCACAGATTCGAACACCATGTTTGCTTATTTTTTTTCTTTAAGCAACAATTTTTTTTTATGGCCACTCTTCCATAAAACCCAGCTCTGTGGAGTGTACAGCTTAAAGGCACAGTCAACTTAGTGAATGTCAGCTCGGGGGTTTGAACTTGCAACCTTCCGGTTACTAGTCCAACACTCTAACCACTGGGCTACCCTGCCGCCCTGCCGCATTCTTCAATACAAAACTGCTTCAGCTCCTTCAAGTTGGATGGGTTCCGCTGGTGTACAGCAATCTTTAAGTCATACCACAGATTCGAACACCAAACATGTTTGCTTATTTTTTTTCTTTAAGCAATGACTTTTTTTTATGGCCACTCTTCCATAAAACCCAGCTCTGTGGAGTGTACAGCTTAAAGGCACAGTCAACTTAGTGAATGTAAACTTCTGATCCACTGGAATTGTGATACAGTGACAAGTTAAAAATCTTTCTGTAAACAATTGTTATAAAATATACTTGTGTCATGCACAAAGTAGATGTCCTAACCGACTTGCCAAAACTATAGTTTGTTGACAAGAAATCTGGGGGGGGGGGGTACTGGAACTGTCTGCTAAGTGGTAATAAACTGTGGTGAGACTTCAGGAGTTAATTCATGTATGTGCGCTAGTGAGTTGGAAGGAACTTTTGAAGCTGCTTTGTCCTGGTCGGAAAGGAGGAGGGACATTTTAAAACCTATGACGTCATATGTGATATATAAACTGTTGTACATGGTACTATGACCAGAGCTCTTGAAAATAAACCCTACTGATTAATTTTGAGACTGGTCTCTGTCCATTTTATGCAAATAAGTATCTTACAAATTCTTAGAAACGGACAGAGTGTTCTAATTGAATCGGTTAATAACATATAGGAAATAAATTCCTCTAACAAGTGGCCTGATAGGGAGATGACAAATGCATTATGTACCTTTCATCACCAAAGCCATGTTAAACTGTACTGCTGTATTCAACCCTTTTGTTAGTGTCAATTCACATACAATATTCAGTTCATAAGCATTGACGAATATCTCTAGGACAAGGGTAGTGAACCCTGGTCCTGGAGTGCCGCAATTAGTAGTTGGTTAGGCCTGCATTCAGTACATAAAAACTTAATAAAATGTTAAATTGAACAGAAGTGGCGCAGTAGTGAACGACCAGTTGGAAAACTGGGAAGGGTTGGGTTGTGAGTTCACTGCTGCCCTTTAAATACGTCACTCATTGCTTCAAGCCACACCCCAGCAAACGTATCTCAAAGTCTGTTCAAGAACATACAAGAATGTTTTGTTCAGTACAAACTGTTCCACAACGTAGCCGTTCAAGCAAACTGAAGGCACCCCTAGTTCAGAGCCTAGTTGGAACAAAAACCTGAAGGCCCTGGCCTGTCAGCAATGCCACTCCACCTGAAAAGCAACAAAAACATGAATAAGGATGACCTTTGTCTGTAATGTAATCAAGGTGACAGACAGTGACACATTCAATACAGCCTTGCACACTATTGCCTGCATCTAGCTAATCTAGGGTGTAATCATTAGTTCAACAGTTGCAAACAAGAGTATCAATTGGACAAATTCAGGTATGTTTGTCCCCGTTTCGTTTTTCCACAGAATCTGCACAATGAATACACCCCTGATCACACGCAAACACAGTTCACTTTCATACTAGACACATACAAACAGCTCGTTGTTTATACAGTGGGGCAAAAAAGTATTTAGTCATCCACCAATTGTGCAAGTTCTCCCACTTAAAAAGATGAGAGGCCTGTAATTTTCATCATAGGTACACTTCAACTATGTTGACTAAAAAAATCCAGAAAATCACATTATTGGATTTTTTATGAATTTATTTGCATATTATGGCAATAAATGTGTAAAACTAAAAGCTTACATTGACTTGGAAAAGTTTCAGTGTTGAATAGCCATAGCCAGCTAGCTAACATAGCATCCCTGTCTGTTTGTGCCGGGTTTTTGAGTAGGCTTAACTAGCTAGCTGCATTTGACACTAGCTAACTAGGTAAAAGTGAAAAAATATATACTACAAAATACAGTTAGCTTTCCCTCTCCCTCTTGCTTCTCCTTAATGTTGGAAGAAATTAATTTGTTGAAAAACCTTTTCAACTATCATCTTTCTGACTCTGAGTCAACTCCTCACCACATTTGATGCACTGCAATGCTAGCTGTAGCTTATGCTTTTGGTACTAGATTCATTATCTGATCCTTTGATTGGGTGGACTACATGTCATTTCATGCTGCAAGGGCTCTGATAGGTTGGAGGATGTCCTCCGAAAGTTGTCATAATTACTGTGCAAATTGATGGAACCATAAGCCTCCTAGGTTTTGTATTGAACTCAATGTACCCAGAAGAGGACAGAAAGCTACCCTACAAAGTGCTGTTGTATTGTAGACCATTGCAAAACAGCGTGTTTTAATAAATTATTTGGTCAAGTGAATATATTTATGGCGCGTCATCAGACTCGTCATCTCATGCCTCAGCGGGATCACTAGGCTCCCCTGCCTCAGCCGGTCTGTCAGATTCCCGCGCCCCAGCTGGCGACAGGTTCCTGCGCATCAGCAGGTGTTACCGGTCCGCTCCTGATCCCCGGGATCGTCCCATTGGTTGGCGTCTTGCGGCTGAAGCTGAATAAGCCGGGGAGTGGGTACCGTCACGTATGCTCCCTCTCCAGCACTCTAGGTTGCCATGCTCCCGCGTCTCAGCCGGACTGACAGGTTTCCTGCGCCTCAGTAGAGGTGACTGGCTCCTGATCCCCGGGATCGTCATTTTGGTTGGCGTCCTGCGGCCGGAGCCGCACCTCGTTGAGGGGGTACTGTCACGTGTGCTCCCTCTCCAGCACTCTAGGTTGCCATGCTCCCGCGTCTCAGCCGGACTGACAGGTTTCCTGCGCCTCAGTAGAGGTGACTGGCTCCTGATCCCCGGGATCGTCATTTTGGTCGGCGTCCTGCGGCTGGAGCCGCACCTCGGGGAGGGGGTACTGTCACGTGTGCTCCCTCTCCGGCCTCTAGGTCACCAGGCTGCTCGTTATGGCGCACACCTGTCACCAGCGTTACGCACACCTGCGTGTCATCAGACTCACCTGGACTTCATCACTGATTACTACCGTCCCTATATTTGTCACTTCCTTAGGGTCCTTCCCCAGGCATAATTATTTCTGCTCCTGTGTCATGTCTGTGAATTGTTCTTGTTTCTTATTTTGTATTATGTTGTGTTTATTTATTAAAACACTCACTCCCTGAACTTGCTTCCGACTCTCAGCGCACATCGTTACACACTGTTTTTATTTTCATGAAATTCACTGAGGAGGATGGTTCTCCCCTTCCTCCTCAGAGGAGCCACCACTGGTTAAAACAGTAACAAAGTTTAATGGCAGTGATAGAAGAAAACTGAGGATGGATCAACAACATTGTAGTTACGCCACAATACTAACCTAATTGACAGAGTGAAAATAAGAAAACCTGTACAGAATACAAAACTTGAATCCTTTTTGCAACCAGGCACTAAGGTAATACTGCTAAAAATGTGGCAAAGCAATTTACTTTTTGTCCTGATTACAAAGTCTTATGTTTGGGGCAAATCCAATACAACACATTACTGTGTACTACTCTCCATATTTTCAAGCAGAGTGGGGGCTGGGTATGATTGTAATTGTTAAGGACTGGGGAGTTTTTAGGATAAAAAAAAACAGAGTGTAGCTAAGCACGGGCTAAATCCTAGAGAAAAACCTTGTTCAGTCTTTTTTTCCACCAGACACTGGAAGATTAATTCACCTTTCAGCAGGACAATAACCTTAGAAACCAGGCCAAATCTACACTGGAGTGGCATACCAAGAATACAGTGACTGTTCCAAGTTACAGTTTTTAGTTAAATCTGCTTGAAAATATATGGCAAGACCTGAAAACCAATTTGATAGAGCTTGAAGAATTCTGACAAAATAATGGGCAAATGTTGTACAATCCAGGTGAGCAAAGCTCTTAGGAATTTACCCAGAAAGACTCTGATAGCTGTAACCGCTGCCAACAGTGATTTTAACATGAATCACCCCAGGGGAGTGAATACTTATGTAAATTAGATATTGCTGTATTCACATAATTAGCAAAAATTTCTACAAACATGTTTTCACTTTGTCATAGAGTAATTGAAAAAATACATATTTAATCAATTTTGAATTGAGGCTGTAACACAACAAAATGTGGCATAAGTCAAGGGGTATACATTTGGTCCTCCATAGAACCCCCATTCCCCCCCGAGAGAAAGAGTTGAAATAAATATATTATATTATATATTCTATATACGTAACACCACCATCATAAGAAATTAGGTGGTTGAAGTTTTAACCAGTAAACCAGCAACTAATTGCTAGACAGCGGTGGAAGGCCTGATCACCGACAACAATGAGACAGCCTATAGGGAGGAGGTCAGAGACCTGGTAGTGTGGTGCCAGGACAACAACCTCTCCCTCAACGTGAGCAAGACAAAGGAGATGATCATGGACTACAGGAAAAGGAGGGCCGAACACGCCCCCATTCACATCGATGTGGTTGTAGTGGAGCTGTTGTAGTGGAGTTTCAAGTTTCTTAGTGTCCACATCACCAACAAACTATTACGGTCCAAACACACCAAGAAGGTCGTGAAGAGGGCACAACAACACCTTTTCCCCTCAGGACACTGAAAAGATATGGCATGGGTCCCCAGAAAAAAGTTCTACAGCTTCACCATCGTGAGCATCCTGACCGGTTGCATCCCCGCCTGGTATGGCATCCCCGCCTGGTAACTGCTCGGCATCTGACCGTAAGGCGCTACAGAGGGTAATGCGTACAGCCCAGTACATCACTGGGGCCAAGCGTCCTGCCATCCAGGACCTATATACTAGGCTTTGTTCTTGGAAGGCCCAAAAATTGTCAAAGACTCCAGTCCATAGACTGTTCTCTCTGCTACGGCAAGGCAAGCGGTACCGGAGTGCCAAGTCTAGGTCCAAAAGGCTCCTTTAACAGCTTCTACCCCCAAGCCATAAGACTGCTGAACAATTAATCAAATGGCCACACAGATTATTTACATTGACATACTAGAAATTAGTGGCTAATATGTGTATCTTAAAGTGGTCCTATGGACAGATACTCCAATCTCCGCTGTGGAGCTTTGCAGTTCCTTCAGGGTTATCTTTGGTCTCTTTGTTGCCTCTCTGATTAATTCCCTTTTTGCCTTGTCCATGAGTTTTGGTGAGCGGCCCTCTCTTGGCAGGTTTGTTGTGGTGCCATATTCTTTCCATTTTTTAATAATGGATTTAATGGTGCTCCGTGGGATGTTCAAATTTTCGGATATTTTTTATTACCCAACCCTGATCTGGACTTCTCCACAGCTTCGGCCCTGACCTGTTTTTGAGAGTTCCTTGGTCTTCATGGTGTCGCTTGCTTGGTGGTGTCCCTTGCTAAGTGGTGTTGCAGACTCTGGGGCCTTTCAGAACAGGTGTATGTATATATACTGAGATCATGTGACACTTAGATTGCACACAGGTGGACTTCATTACACTAATTATGTGACTTCTGAAGGTAATGTTTTTTGTTTTTTTGAAACAAGTAATTTTTAAAATTTCACTTCACCAATTTGGACTATTTTCTGCATGTCCATTACATGAAATCCAAATAAAAATCCATTGAAATTACAGATTGAAACACAACACAATAGGAAAAACACCAATGGGGATGAATACTTTTGCAAGGCACTGTAAGTCCCATGCCATTACTTTATATTACATGATTTTATAGTAAGAAGAATATAATTAAAGTTAGCTGAATAAAATAAAGAATATTTTTTCCCATTCTGGAGCGAGTGCGCAAATGAAGTGGCTATGTTGAAAGTGAAAGTGATCACTTGAAGCAGGTCATATATACTTGATTTACTGTAGAGCTACAGTGCATTCGGAAAGTATTCAGACCCCTTGACTTTTTCCACTTTTTGTTACGTTACAGCTTTATTCTAAAACGGATTAAATCATTGAAGCGATTTACAGCTGTAATCGCAGCAAAAGGTGGCGCTACAAAGTATTAGCTTAAGGGGGCTGAATAATTTTGCACGCCCAATTTTTCAGTTTTTGATTTGTTAAAATAGTTTGAAATATCCAATGAATGTCGTTCCACTTCATGATTGTGTCCCACTTGTTGTTGATTCTTCACAAAAAAATACAGTTTTATATCTTTATGTTTGAAGCCTGAAATGTGGCAAAAGGTCGCAAAGTTCAAGGGGGCCGAATACTTTCGCAAGGCACTGTAACCCTAATTGCTCCTGTACGTCCTTCTGGAAAAGATTGTCTGCTAAAATGTTTAGAAATTAAGCTGTTTTCGACTATTGAGATACACCCCAGAGTTCTGTTTTCTAGATTACTCTCCTCTTCGTGGGGGTCAAAGCTGAGCTCTTTGGGTCGTGCAAAAGTGCTGTCCTATCTGCTTTTATAGGTGGGGAATATGGTTTGATATGAATTGGAAAATGTTTGCCCAATGTGCATCCAATTTTTTAAATTTTAATTTCACTCTACATTATAAAATTAATATCATAATAAATGTGGATTACCTCCAGAGGTGGTAAGAAAGATCTGATCACAATGTGTCTTTAAATCATCTACACCTGTCTAAAAATGTGGGCACAATCAGAATGTGGACAAGATCAGGACAAAGAGTCCATGTTAGCACCAATTATAAACAGGGCTACTCCATTGCCCACTAGTGATTGGTAATGTCGACCCAGCAGTGCTCAGTGAACAAATTACATGCAAGTGCTATTTATTTAGTGTAAACGTGACAGCCAGGCTGTTATTGCGAAACAGCAAAGGCTTTAATTACGAAACAGAAATATATAATAGTCTACTACACGTGACGGATCTAGTCACAGCCTCTTTTTCAATAATCCTATACTTGCTTTTCAAAGACGCATCAAGATCAATCGTCTCACGTTATCTAACTTGGCACACATTTATTTATAAACCACCTTTTCTTCTCTTAAGCGCTTGAAGTCCATTGCACATTCTGTGGTGAAATGGGCGTGTTTTGGGGACTGATGCAAATAACACTCAGTTGGTATAAATAGTTTCTCTGCAAGCATTTCCCTCAGGCCAGTGAATACATCTGAACTAAGCTGATCGAAAAGACACACTCAGCACAATGTAAGTAGAAATGATAGGTCATCATTGCATTGATTAGGTTTGTTTGATTTGTTATGGTGTTAAGTAATTAAAGGAAGAGGGATTTGTATAGAAATAGAAATGTGTAATAACATAGTTTCTGTCTTTTAAGGTATTACAATATTGCAAGTTATGTCTGTATGATATATTTTTCATATGATGATGTCACTGCCTGTTTGTGTGTACTTTAGGTTTTTCATGTGACGACAGCACGTGACAAATACATTTGATTTGAAAACCTAAAGTACACAAAACAGTGGTTTTGTGTACTTTAGGTTTTCAAATCAAATGTATTTGTCACATGCGCTGAATACAACATATGTAGTAGACATTACAGTGAAATGCTTACTTCCGAGCCTTTCCCAACAATGCAGAGTCAAAATCTAAGAATAATTTGCAAAATAAAAATGTAAATAGTAACACTAAAATAACTATAACGAGGCTAAATACAAGGAGTACTAGTACAGAGTCATTGTGCAGGGGTAGAATGTTGTTGAGGTAATATGTATATGTAGGTAGGGGTAAAAGTGACTAGGCAATCGGGATAGATAATCAACAGAGTAGCAGCACCATGTGAAGAGTGTGAAAGAGTATGAAAGTGTGTCTATGTGACACTGACTGTTTGTGTGTACTTCAGGGTTTATTTGGCAGGGTTGGTTGGCTTGGTTCTCATCTTGACTGCTGAAGCCAGAGTTGGGTAAGGAAGTTCTAATACACCTCTGTTATTACTTTCCACACATCCTGAAACCACGTGTTTCAGAATAATACTGTTTGTATAATGAATGAACAGTATCCGGGCTAAATCGTATGCTATTGTTCTTTATTGATTTGTTTTCCACTGTTTCCTTTAAGTCTCACTTCTGCACAGAGTCAAAGGAATGTCTGCTCTATGATCTGGTGTGCAAGAATGACGATTATGAGGTCAGTCTTGTGCAGCACAAATTAATGGCACATTGGGGCTACAATATAGGAGTTTGTTTCACCACCTTTTTTGTGACCATTTTTTTAATGTTTAGTTGTTGGTCAGGGTAGCAGATACAAAACAATAGCATTTGCATTAAAATATATAAAATCAACAACATGATGATCATCATTATCATCCCCATTTTGGTTATCGTATTGGGTTTCGGTAATCTGAAAAATATTGTAGATCAGTTCTGCAGGGTTGTTGATCAGTTATGCACGTTTTGCGCAGTCTCATCCTAATCCCGTCCCCAACATCTGCAACTCAAATACACTCTACAGCAGAGGACTATTGAGTGAAGGTTTGTTCCTGTGTTACAGGTGCGCCACTATGACTCAGTGAAATGGGTGTCAACAGATGAGGAAGCATACTTCATGGACAAGGCCACCTACACTGCCTTCAGGAGACTCTTCAACTATATCACCGGATCCAACAAGGCTGGTGTGTGTGTGTGTGTGTGTGTGTATCAATCTATTTGTGTGTGTGTGGATGCACGTGCATGAATCTGTTTCCATGCGTGTGTATACCTGGTAACAAGTGCTTACACAGATCTTTCCTATAGGAGTCAACATTGACATGACAGCTCCGGTGACTGTCAAAATTGAAGAGAAGAAGTGGGGGTCGTCTGTCTTCACGCTCAGCTTCCTCCTGCCGTCTACCCATCAGATGACTCCTCCCCAACCCACTGATGACAAGGTAAAGCCAAATCCTAAATAGAACCTACGCCCTATGCACATGATCTGAGAGGATTTGATTGGTATAAGCAATATGGTGAATCTTCCACTTAGCCTATCAGAGGGCAAAGTGGAGCTATTACCATATTGCTGACACCTGTCAAAAACCTGTAAACCTGACACAATTACATCCACATCGGTAGCCAGGGGTCTGTAGTATTTGTGTGCTTTATTGAGTGGGTTTTTTCAAATACTTAAGCTGAGCTCAATTATGCTTGCCTGGCTCAATAGTGCCAATGGAATAGTCCCAAAAGTAAAAACCTCACCCACATGGCACTTTAGTAAAACTGAATCTAAGTTGAACATAATATGATTGTCTATCAGACCTGGGTTCAATAAGTATCTTTCAAATAGTTAGATATAGCTTTTATAGTGTCAGGTGGGCAGGGTTTGCACTTTTGGGACTGTTCCATGGTGCCATTGAGCCAGGCAAGCTCAATCGAGCGGAGCTTAAGTATTTGAAAAATAACAAATACCATTTGAACCCATGTCAAGTATGTCATGTTTTTTTTTAAAGACCGCTGGTTAACAATGTAGATGTCATTGTGATTTCCCCATACAGGTGTACTTTACTGAGATGCCAGACATGAAAGTGTACGTGAGGGGCTACGGTGGATGGATGATGTCTTTGACATCCAGTGTAAACTCCATGCTGCTGAAAAGGCAGCTAGACAAAGTTCAGGCCACCTACAACAAAGACTACCACTATGCTGTGGGATATGACAGGTGGGAGCACAGATACAAATCCTTCAATATACTCATATCCAACATCAAACCAAATTCCACCACAATACTTTTTTCAAATATACTTTAATATTTTGTGTGTGTCCTTCAGCCCAAAGAAGATTCTGAACAGGCACAACGAGGTGTGGTACATTGTTGAGGGAGAGCCTGTGTGCCCTACCTCCTCCTAAACATCCTCCTCTACTACTGCTGAGTCTGGCATTACTGCTTTGAGGAGGACCAATTGGAGGTGCATGGTAGACTGAGAACAACGATATGAACTAAGAGATGTGTCCTTGATCTAGTGGCACTGTAATCCAAAATCAATATGCCACATGCTATAGAGTGTATACACACTGCATGTCTTAAAATTTTCTCATACTTATTCAGGATTCAATTTGTTAGAGAGGTGACGAGCACCCCCTAGACCTGTGATTCAAACTCTGTACAATCAATGTTGACTAAGATTTGGAACTTTTTCTCAATAAAATATGAATTGTGTCTGTGTTGAGTTTGTTTGCTTAAATATATGCCAAACAAATCCTCTACAGCTCTTTGGTCATACTCAAGTGGTGGTGAATACAGTATGATTATAATGAACATAAAATCTTGGGTACTGGCGTCAGATACCATATTTGTTACATAGTCTGCCCAATGAGAGATTACAATGAACATTACAAATGAACATGTTACATTTTAGTCAGTTAGCAGACCTTCCTCTCTAGAGCGACTTTGTTTCAGTCACTCCTTTCACAAATACAGTGAAGTCGTGTACAGTGAATACTATACACCGTTCGCCATTCAGTGCCGCCGTTAATAATGAGGTCATGTTCATAGAAGAAAAATTCTCAAATAGTTCAGATAAGTAAGAAAACAGATCAAGTATACTCTCAGAAATAAGAGTTCCAAAAGGGTTCTTTGTAGAGGGATAAGGTTTTACCAAAAACTGTTTTGTTCAGAAGAACATTTTTTGGAAGACAAGGGTTCTTTGATGACTCTTTGGAAGGCAATAAGTGTTCTACATAGAATAATACAAAGTTGAAGTCAGAAGTTTACATACAATTAGGTTGGAGTCATTAAAACTCGTTTTTCAACCACTCCACACATTTCTTGTTAACAAACTATAGTTTTGGCAAATCGGTTAGGACATCTACTTTGTGCATGACACAAGTAATTTTTCCAACAATTGTTTACAGACATATTATTTCACTTATAATTCACTGTATCACAATTCCAGTGGGTCAGAAGATGACATACACTAAGTTCACTGTGCCTTTAAACAGCTTGGAAAATTCCAGAAAATGATGTCATGGCTTTAGAAGCTTCCGAAAGGCTAATTGACATCATTTGAGTCAATTGGAGGTGTACATGTGGATGTATTTCAAGGCCTACCTTCAAACTCAGTGCCTCTTTGCTTGACATCATGGGGAAATTGTAGACCTCCACAAGTCTGGTTCATCCTTGGGAGCAATTT
This sequence comes from Oncorhynchus mykiss, assembly GCF_013265735.2. Lineage (NCBI taxonomy): Eukaryota > Metazoa > Chordata > Actinopteri > Salmoniformes > Salmonidae > Oncorhynchus > Oncorhynchus mykiss. The sequence continues at coordinate 45,740,552 of NC_050570.1, read as the reverse complement.
CCAAACGCCTGAAGGTACCACATTCATCTGTACAAACAATAGTGCGCAAGTATAAACACCATGGGACCACGCAGACGTTGTACCGTTCAGGAAGGAGACGTGTTCTGTCTCCTAGAGATAAACGTACTTTGGTGCGAAAATTATAAATCAGTCCCAGAACAACAGCAAAGGACCTTGTAAAGATGCTGGAAGAAGCAGGTACAAAAGTATCTATATCCACAGTAAAACGAGTCCTATATCGACACAACCTGAAAGGCCGCTCAGCAAGGAAGAAGTCACTGCTCCAAAAAAGCCATAATAAAGCCAGACTATGGTTTGCAACTGCACATGGCGACAAAGATCATACTTTTTGGCGAAATGTCCTCTGGTCTGATGAAACAAAAATAGAACTGTTTGGCCATAATGCCCATCGTTATGTTTGCAGAAAAAGGGGGAGGCTTGGAAGCCAAAGAATACCATCCCAACCATGAAGCACGGGGGTGGCAGCATCATGTTGTGGGGGTGCTTTGCTGCAGGAGGGACTGGTGCACTTCACAAAATGGATGGATCAATAAGGGAGGAAAATTGTGTGAATATATTGAAGCAACATCTGAAGACTTGGTCGCAAATGAGTCTTCCAAATGGACAATGACCCCAAGCATACTTTCAACGTTGTGGCAAAATTGCTTAAGAACAACAAAATCAAGGTATTGGAGTGGCCATCACAAAGCCCTTACCTCAGTCCTATAGAAAATTTGTGGGCAGAACTGAAAAAGCATGTGCAAGCATGGCCTACAAACCTGACTCAGTTACACCAGCTCTGCCAGGAGGAATTGGCCAAAATTCACCCAACTTATTGTGGGAAACTTGTGGAAGGCTATCCGAAATTGTTGACCCAGGTTAAACATTTTAAAGGCAATACTACCAAATACTAATTGAGTGTATGTAAACTTCTGACCCACTGGGAATGTAATGAAAGAAATTAAAGCTGTAATAAATCATTCTCTCTATTATTATTCTGAGATTTCACATTCTTAAAATAAAGTGGTGATCCTAACTGACCTAAGACAGAGAATTTTTATTAGGATAAAATGTCAGGAATTGTGAAAAACTGAGTTTAAATGTATTTGGCTAAGGTGTATGTAAACTTCCGACTTCAACTGTATAATATTTTCCAGCATGAGCTATTGGAGATTTTCAGAATTATTTGTTTTACTGTTATATCTGGTTTTGCATGTCAATTGATTGGTTGATTAATGTTATGCTACACAAAGATAATGAACACAGTTTTTTTTTAAACGTATCCAATTTGTTTATGGATTTGGATTTATTTCACACATTACTGAGATGGTTGTTCCAGTTTAGATGATTGAGGTAGTATTAGTATTCAATCCTCCCTACCCTGGCAGTCATGGGTGATTAAGGTTACCCTCAGAAATCTTCAGTCTCTTGGCAATTTCTCACATGGAATAGCCTTCATTTCTCAGAACAAGAATAGATTGACGAGTATCAGAAGAATGTTTCTGGCCATTTTGAGCCTATAATCGAACCCACAAATGCTGATGTTCCAGATACTCAACTAGTCTAAAGAAGGCCAGTTTTATTTCTTCTTTAATAAGGACAACAGTTTTCAGCTGTGCTAACATAATGGCAAAAGGGGTTTCTAATGATCAATTAGCCTTTTAAAATGATCAACTTGAATTAGCTAACACAACGTGCCATTGGAACACAGGAGTGATGGTTGCTGATAATGGGCCTCTGTACGCCTATGTAGATATTCCATTAAAAATCAGACGTTTCCAGCTACAATAGTCATTTACATTAACAATGTCTACACTTTATTTCTGATCAATTTGATGTTATTTTAATGAACAAGAAATGTGCTTTTCTAACAGAAACAAGGACATTTCTATGTGACCGCAAACTTTTGAACTGTATAGCTGTGTAGCTGGTGAGATGAGTCAGGAGCAGGACAGCAGATATGAGTAATGAAAGCAATTTTACTCAACAATATAACAATACACATCTTATAAATACAAGGCCACAAATACGGACAGCAATACAATAAACAATTACTCACAAACAAACATGGGGGAACAGAGGGTTAAATAATGAACAAGAAATTGGGGAATAGAAACCAGGTGTGTAAGACAAAGACAAAACAAATGGAAAATGAAAAGTGGATTGGTGATGGCTAGAAGGCCGGTGACGTCGACCGCCGCCCAAACAAGGTTAGGGACCAACTTCGGCAGAAGTCGTGACATGAACGAGAGTATATCTATATATATTACTGTGAATATTTATCACATAGTTTGTGTATTATCTTATATTTTGATAAATTGAATGTTAATACTGTGGACCTATGTTATACATTTTATCCCCTGTTTCAGGAAGTGATGTCACTGAGTACTATATATGTAAGAACTTTCACCCCCCACCTGGGATAAAGGATGCCTGTTGAAGACCTAAGGGTTGAAACATTGTTACAATAAAATCACCTGGGAGCATGAGCAGCAGTGTGCAGAGTTTTCTTTTCTGTTTTCTATTTTTATCTCCAAGGTTTTGGCATCTTCCATAAATTGCAGCTACGAATCCGCCATATAAATAGTTTAGAAAGAATAAGATGAATCTTGGGTAAAACCGATAACTATTGAAAGATAGTTGACATGCGTTTCTTTACATTATAATGGACATTGTGCAGCTAAAAATGTCAACATCGGTATCGGCCCAATGTCTAGTTCAATGCAGATGTGCAAAACCGATGTGCATACCTATATAACGTAGGTACATTACGTAATGACGCCACGTAAAATGTTGCGCTACACGTGCAACACAACATTCCTAACCTAGCCCACAATGTCTGCTGTGTGGATCGAGCAGTAAACAAGTCGAGCAGTCATTTGAAAGAGTAAGAAAATTTCAGCGAGACAATGCAAATGCGTAATCCATTAACACCAAGATAATGGAATTCATTGCCCTTGACAATCAACCGTTCTCTGTCGTGGATGATGTTGGCATTCGCAACTGGTTGAGCACCTGGTTCACACGTTACCAAGTGCGCTATTGTTCAGATGTTGCCCTACCGGAGTTACACAGTAATATTAGCTTCACAACATACTATGGAACGCAGTTTGGGTCTTTCCATGTCAAAAAAGATACACGTCAAATAACACTATTTGACAATGACATTATTTGACACATTAAATAAGCTTTTAATTTGACACATCAAATAACACAGTTCTATTATAGAATGTTGTGTGTTCTGAATTTGCACGTGCAGGCCAAGCGCCACCACTACTAGCAGTAGCACTGTCAAAGCTGTACAAAAAAGTCTGCAAACAAGCAAACACTGGCCAAGAACCAATAAAGCATTATTTGTTTGACCGCCACTTCTGGGATATCGAGCTAGCGTTACAATCAGCACCAATACAATCAGCCTGAAAACAATAACCAGTAGAAACTACAGTCATTTTCACTATTCTTAGCAATGATTTAGGAATTCTTGTGAGTAAGTATTAGCTAGGTCGCCACTTGTTGTTTGCCTATTGAAATTGAACTTCAGTTCATGAAAATAAATAGCTAGCCAGCTACTTAACCTTGTTGTCCAAAGCTAACGTTATAAGCAGCCAGCTAGCTTCATCCGGCTCGTGAGGCTCGACCTGACCGGTTTATGTGTTGTGAAGCTAGCCACAATAAGGATTAGGCACAATTAAATGAAATGGGGTATCAGTCTACTCGGTGACACCCACAGAACACAACTGTGTTTAAGAGTTTAAGCAAATATTAGTGTTGTAGTTCTTATCGCGGGACCATTACTCTGTGAGATCACCTCCCCAGTCAGCCTATTGTGCGTATTGACATTCATATTACACTGTACAGGGATTCATGATAATCTTCTGCAGAAAAAAACAAGTGAAGGTGCAAAAACACAAGTTTGCACCCCCTATTTTTATTTTGCTCCATGGCTCAGGCGGCTAAATGGACTCAATGCTGTTTGGCTCATCTCTGTCACGAAGAGGAATAAATATACAGCTGTTTCTAATTAATAAACAACTGGTGGGTGGTAACATTCAAATAAAAGCCAAGCCCTGAAACGAAACGTAGGCTGAAAAGAATTGGTATGTCATATTGTAACGCAGGTCAACTAATGTTGAATACTAATCATTACTAGTGAAATTCCAGTAACCAATCATATTATACCATATTGCTATCACGTTGTACACCAGTCGGCGCCAACATGCAAAAAAATAACTAAAAAGGAACGCGAAGAGCTACCGCCATTCCATGGAAGGAAAATTAAGTTTCAAATCGTTGAGAAGTTGTATAAAACTGAACTAAAAAAGCGAGAACTGGATATTAACACTCAATTATCTATACAAACGTGCTGTGACTGGATTGAGGTAAAGATTGAAAACTCACCAAATCCTGGCGTCATAAGGAAAACGAGCTGCTAGCGAAGCTGTTTCTAGCATTTTGTGCGTGTTCATACTTAACCAAGCATACGCACAAGCCGTTAACAGTCAGGCTAGCTCAGTTATCGATCAATTAAAATAGCAAACGTTCGTGATCATGCTAATCATGCATGGCGAACTATTTGTTTTCATACTAGTATCAAATGTGATGAACTACTATCATAATCCATTTGGTACACTTACGGTTTAGATTACTTTATAAGAAATTGTGTGTAAGTGTAAGCACTAGTACTTTTCATTTGCCCAGGCTAGTCTATTGTTCAGTCCACGTGAACCTCGTGCTGTAGTTAAAGTGTAAAGCATTTTGACTAAGTTTTATTTTCTTATTTCTGTAAGAGATTACAGCTAAGCACGATATGAATGGTTATATGAAAAGGTACTCATGGTGTATATATTGTGTGATCCTGTTTGTAAAACAGATCAGTTTTTTTGAGTATGGCTTCAGTTCTACCACACCAAGCGAGCCATACTGAATTTGCGCTGTGGTGTGGTAGGATTTTTCTTGCAAGACATCAATTGTATCATTTTAAAAATATATATTTTACCTTTATTTAACAAGGCAAGTCAGTTAATACAATGGAATGGCCCACCCTGTTCTTCATTCACAAGGGGTGATTATGCATCGTTGCTTACCCTCGCTTATCAACTCACCCATTCTACCCCTTTCTCCCCATCGTACTTTACTTAATATTTTTCATCTGTTGTTATATGTGTGAAATTAGTTTAGGTTCAGATTCGAGGAAATTATTGGGGTGTTTATCTGCTGGGCACTACACTTTCAACTGGAAGAAGGAGCGGAGCAGGCCCTACTGTCAGGAGGAGATGGGGAAAAGCAATCAAAAAAGAACATGCCCTCCTAAAACTCCAGTTCTGTTTGTGATATTAAGATTCTAACGCGGAAAGAGTGTTATATAGACTTGTTTAGGAAAAGTCAAGGACTTTGGAGGGTGGAGGGTGGCATGACTTAAAGGGTGGGTGGCATGACTTAAAAAATTACAGAGTAAAAAATAAATATGCAGAATGACTGCTTTAGCAGTTCTAACGTTAAAGGTAGACTCAGCAATATTATGTAGATGCAGAAATAAAACAGCAGTGTGTCAATTTCCACAACAAATAAGAGTGTTGAAGTGCGAGGCTCAACTTCTCTTCTGTTTTGGTGCACATGCACAGAAAGTGTGTGTGACTGTGTGAGAGCGAAGTGTTGCAAATAGCACCATGTTAAAATCTTTGGTGTTGCTCGTGGTAAAGTCATTTCGCTGAGCCTATCTTTAAGAAAGGGCTTTTCATAGCACCATAAAAGTTCAATATAGAACCTTTTGAGCATGTTTTTTATTTGTTTTTATTTAACTAGGCAAGTCAGTGAAGAATAAATTCTTATTTACAATGACGGCATACCCCTGCCAAACCCTTACCCAAAAGACGCTGGTCCAATTGCCCAATGGGACTCCCAATCCCGGCCGGTTGTGATATAGCCTGGAATTGAACCAAGGTCTGTAATCTCTAGCCTTAGACCGCTGCGCCACTCGGTAGCCCTAAATGGTTCTTTATAGAACCTTTAAAAAGGGTTTCAATATAGCATCATTAAGGTTCCGCTATTGTTACTGGCTGAAGAACCCTTTTCTGGTACTACAGTTGAAGTCAGAAGTTTACATACACCTTAGCCAAACACATTTAAACTCAGTTTTTCACAATTCCTGACATTTAATCCTAGTACAAATTCCCTGTTTTACATCAGTTAGGATCACCACTTTATTTTAAGAATGTGAAATGTCAGAGTAATAGTAGAAAGAATGATTTATTTCAACTTTTATTTCTTTCATCACATTCCCAGTGGGTCAGAAGTTTACATGACCTCAATTAGTATTTGGTAGCATTGCCTTTAAATTGTTTAACTTTGGTCAATCGTTTCGGGTAGCCTTCCACAAGCTTCCCACAATACGTTGGGTGAATTTTGGCCCATTCCTCCTGACAGAGCTGGTGTAACCGAGTCAGGTTTGTAGGCCTCCTTGCTCGTACACGCTTTTTCAGTTCTGCCCACAAATTTTCTATGGGATTGAGGTCAGGGCTTTGTGATGGCCACTCCAATACCTTGACTTTTCTGTCCTTTAAGCCATTTTGCCACAACTTTGGAAGTATGCGACCAAGATTTAACTTCCTGACTGATGTCTTGAGATGTTGCTTCAATCTATCCACATAATTCCCCCCCCTCATGATGCCATCTATTTTGTGAAGTGCACCAGTCCCTCCTGCAGCAAAGTACCCCCACAACATGATGCTGCCACCCTCGTGCTTCATGGTTGGGATGGTGTTCTTCGGCTTGCAAGCAGCCCCCTTTTTCCTCCAAACATAACAATTGTCATTATGGCCAAACAGTTCTATTTTTGTTTCATCAGACCAGAATTCTTCTTCCACCAGACCACATTTCTACAAAAAGTACTATCTTCGTCCCCATGTGCAGTTGCAAACTGTAGTCTGGCCTATTTATTGCGGTTTTGGAGCAGTGGCTTCTTCCTTGCTGAGCAGCCTTTCTGTAAACGTTTTTCAAAATGTGATCAGTGTTATTTGCTGATAGTTGCTAGCTGAAAATACAATCTACACAGGACCTTCTAATCAGAAGGTTTTCCATGGGTTGAGTTTTGGCCTGCCTGGTGACATGACCAGGCAGTATAAATTAATAGACCAATATGAAACAGAGTTCCAAACATCTCTGCCAATAACAGCTAGTTTTCAGGTTAGATATCCCTTCAATTAGGTCCTTCACTCAGACCACTCCCAGACAATCCTAGCAAAAGTCATGCTTGAGAAAAGTTGTTTTTGCTAAAAATCAATTTTTGTTTCTTTTTGAATATTTTAATGGCACACATAAGTTACTTAATTGTTACATATAAATGATTTGATATTGAGATAAAAACAGCAGTATTAGGCCTTTTATGTAACGGTTGTCTTGGGTGGAAGAAGGAGAGGACCAAAGCGCAGCGTGGTTAGTGTTCATCTTATTTAATAATAATCAAAACTGAAAACTGAGTACCCCCCAAAGGTGCGGACTCCGGCCGCAAAACCTAAACCTATAGGGGAGGGTCTGGGTTTGTGTCTGTCCGCGGTGGCGGCTCAGGCGCGGGACTTGGACCCCACTCCACCATAGTCATTCTCCGCCTCTCTACCCGCCTCCGTGGCCTCATTAACGTGGCGACCCTCACCACCGACCTCAGACTGAGGACCCAAGCCACGGGTTCCGAATGGTCGGGAGACTCCGGCAGCTCCGGAGTGAAGGCCGATTCCGGCATCGTCGGCGTGAAAGGTGGCTCTGGCAGCTCCTGGCTGACTGGCGGCTCAGGACAGACGGGAGACTCTGGCGGCTCAGGACAGACGGGAGACTCTGGCGGCTCAGGACAGACGGGAGACTCTGGCGGCTCAGGACAGACGGGAGACTCTGGCGGCTCAGGACAGACGGGAGACTCTGGCGGCTCAGGACAGACGGGAGACTCTGGCGGCTCAGGACAGACGGGAGCACCTGTAGGGAGAAGACGGAGAGACAGCCTGGTGCAGGGGGCTGGTGCGTGGAGGTGGCACCGGATGGACAGGACCGTGCAGGCGCACTGTAGCTCTTGAGCACCGAGCCTGCCCAACCTTACCTGGTTGAATGCTCCCCGTAACCAGGCCAGTGCGGTGAGGTGGAATAGCCCGCACTGGGCTGTGCTGGCAAACCGGGAACACCATGCGTAAGGCTGGCGCCATGTACGCCGGCCCGAGGAGACGCACTGGAGACCAGATGCGTAGAGCCGCCTTCATGGCACCTGGCTCGATGCCCACTCTAGCCCGGCCGATACGAGGAGCTGGAATGTACTGCACCGGGCTATGCACACGCATAACACGGTACCTGCCCGGTCCCTCTCGCTCTCCGGTAAGCACGGGGAGTTGGCTCAGGTCCCCTACCTGACTTAGCCACACTCGGGGCTGCCTCTCGGGCTTCCAGCCGCGCTGCCGTGCTGCCTCCTCATACCGGCGCCTCTCCGCTTTCGCTGCCTCCAGCTCTGCTTTAGGGCGGCGATATTCCCCTGCTTGTGCCCAGGGTCCCTTGCCGTCCAAAATCTCCTCCCAAATCCAAGAGTCTTGTGTTTTCGGCCGCTGCTGCTGCTGCCCGTTACCACGCTGCTTGGTCCTCTTGTGGTGGGTGTTTCTGTAACAGATTTCCTCCTCTTCGTCTGAGGAGGAGTAAGGATCGGACCAAAGCGCAGCGTGGTTAGTGTTCATCTTATTTAATAATAATCAAAACTGAACACTGAATAACAAAAACAACAAAGAAACAACCGAAACAGTTCTGTCTGGTGCAGACACACAAAGACTGAAAATAACCACCCACAAAACACAAAGGAAAACAGGCTACCTAAATATGGTTCTCAATCAGTGACAACGATTGACAGCTGCCTCTGATTGAGAACCATATGAGGCCAAACACAGAAATAGAATATCATAGAAAAACAAACATAGACAACCCACCCAACTCACGCCCTGACCATACTAAAAGAAAAGACAAAACAAAAGAACTAAGGTCAGAACATGACATTTTAAGTGTGTAGGTGGCACCTGAGATTCTGATTCCTCTTTAATATCAGTTTCATCTAGTGTCTTTTCAAAATGCAGGCAATTTTTTGCCAGATTTGGCACAGATACACAAACACTTGGTTTACAAACAATGGAGTAAATCAACCACTAACACTTTATTTGGATAGTCCATCTGTAGATGCTCTACAGACTATTAGTAACATTTTAACTAACTAACTACCTACTAACCCTAAGCATTAACCCTTATTATAATCCTAAACTTAACCCTTGCCCTAACCCTTAATGCTTACCCTAATACATATTCTACGTACCCTAATCACAAATTTAGAAGGGGTTGTGTTAAATGCAGAAGACATATTTCAGTTGAATTCATTCAGTTGTACAACTGACTCGGTATCCCCCTTTCACTTTCCCTTTCCAGTTGCTTATGAAAAGATTTGTTGATAGTATTACCATCTGTATAGCATCTACAGATGCAATATCTGTACTATCCAAATAAAGTGTGACCAACTAACCATTATATTTTTGGTTATGATGGGGTTAGACAGTTGTATTAAGCTGATCAGGCATTTCATATTCTTCAAAAATCAATGTGTATATCATGAATTGAAATGACTGTACATTTCAGATTTCACATTACCTGGAGTCCTTTATGAATGCGTCCCATGCCAGCCCAGCTGTAGCGCTTTGCATACTCCTGCAGTGCTGCATACAGCTTCCTGCCACTCGCTGTGGCTTGGGCTGGGAACAGGGCATGGCTCAGCACAGGGGTCAGGTAGCCTATCCCCTGTTCCTCCTCCCCCGTCTCCATGGAGATGCAGGGAGGCCCCGATCTCCAGGGGCCATCTTTGATGTGGCACTGCACTCTGTTCCCGCACAGCTGCCGGCACGGGACAACACAGAGCGCCTGGAGCCGGATTTGTGCTTTCCTGGGATGGCTCGGCCTGGGGCTGGCGGGTCGGAGCCCAACCTGTAACAATACCATAGGAATAGGAGCAGCAGGGTCCACAGGAGCCCACTCAGAGGACGGACCCCTAGCTCAGCACAGGGGGACAATGGGAGCAGAACCATGGGCCAGCACACCCTACAGTGATAAACTGAAATAACAGAGGGGAACTAAAAGAGAAAGAGCAGCAGATAAGTAAGCTATAGAAGGAGGAAGCGAGAGAGATATCAATAGATGCCGGTTTCCCAGACACAAATAAAGCCCTGGACTATAAGGCATGGTCAATGGAAATTGGATTGAAATCACTTTTTAGTCCAGGACCAGGCATAATGAAGAGATGCGCAGCACAACGGAGTAACAGGTAAGAGGTAAGAGAGAAGTAGTTGAGCTGTTTTTCTTGATTTCATCCAGAGAGACATTACTGTTTATGCACAGTGAAAATTCGACATGTATAGTGCATTCGGAAAGTATTCAGAAAGTATGACTTTCTTCACATTTTGAGACGTTACAGCCTTATTCTAAAATGTATGAAATTATTATTATCTACACACAATAGCCCATAATGACAAAGCAAAAACAGTTTTTTAGAAATGTTTGCAAATGTATTACAAATAAAAAACATACATACCTTATTTACATACAGTACCAGTCAAAAGTTTGGATGCCTACTCATTCCAGGGTTTTGCCTTATTTTGACGATTTTCTACATTGTAAAATAATAGTGATAACATCAAAACTATGAAATAACACATATGGAATCATGTAGTAACCAAAAAAATTGTTGAACAAAACTAAATATATTTTATAGCTGAGATTCGTCAAAGTAGCCAACCTTTGCCTTGATGACAGCTTTGCACACTCTTGGCATTCTCTCAACTACCTTCATGAGGAATGCTTTTCCAACAGACTTGGAGTTTCCACATATGCTGAGCACTTGTTGGCTGCTGTTCCTTCACTCTGCGGTCCAACTCATCCCAAACCATCTCAATTGGGTTGAGGCCGGGTGATTGTGGAGGCCAGGTCATCTGATGCAGCACTCCATCACTCTCCTTCTTGGTCAAATATCCCTTATACAGCCTGGAGGTGTGTTTTGGGACATCGTCCTGTTGAAAAACAAATGATTGTCCCACTAAGAGAAAACCAGATGGGGATGGCGTATCGCTGCCGAATGCTGTGGTAGCCATGCTGGTTAAGTGTGTCTTAAATTCTAAATAAATCACTGACAGTGTCACCAGCAAAGCACCATCACACCTCCTCCTCAATGCTTCATGGTGGGAACCAGAACCAGTGCACCTACACTGCGTCCCACAGATGGCGGTTGGAACCAAAAATCTCAAATTTTGACTCATCAGACCAAAGGACAAATGTCCACCGGTCTAATGTCCATTGCTCGTGTTTCTTGGCCCAAGCAAGTCTCTTATTGGTGTCCTTTAGTAGTGGTTTCTTTGCAGCAATCTGACCATGAAGGCCTGATTCACGCAGTCTCCTCTGTACAGTTGATGTTGAGATGGGTCTGTTACTTGAACTCTGTGAAGCACATATTAGGGCTGCAATCAACTCGAATGATCTTATCCTCTGCAGCAAAGGTAACTCTGGATCTTCCTTTCCTGTGGCGGTCCTCATGAGAGCCAGTTTCATCATAGAGCTTGATGGTTTTTGCAACTTGACAAAACTTTCAGGGTTCTTGAAATGTTCCTTATTGACGGACCTTCATGTCTTAAAGTAATGATGGACCGTCATTTCTCTTTGCTTATTTGTTCTTGCCATAATATGGACTTGGTCTTTTACCAAATAGGGCTATCTTCTGTATACCACCCCTACCTTATCACAATACAATTTATTGGTTCAAACGCATTAAAAAGGAAAGAAATTCCACTAATGAACTTTTCACAAGGCACAACTTTTAATTAAAATGTATTCCAGGTCTCATGAAGCTGGTTGAGAGAATGCCAAGAGTGTGCAAAGCGGAGTCGATACAGCCACCTAGATTCTTTGTATGCCACGCCAAAAGGAATAAACCTTTCTCTGGGAAGAGTGGAGGGGGTGTATGTTTAATGACTAACGACTTATAGTGCAATTGTAACAACATACAGGAACTTAAGTCCTTTTGTTCAACTGACCTAGAATTCCTCACAATCAAATGTATTATCTCACAAGAGAATTCTCCTCGGTTATTGTCACAGCCATGTATATATATCCCCCCTCAAGCCGATACCACGACGGCCCTCAAGGAACTTCACTAAACTTTATGAAAACTGGAAATCATATATCCTTAGGCTGCATTTATTGTAGCTGGTGATTTTAACAAAGCAAATTTGAGAACAAGGTTACCTAAATTCTATCAGCATATTTACTGAAGTACTCGCACTGGTAATATTCTGGTTCACTGCTACTCTAACTTCCGCGATGTATACAAGGCCCTTCACCACCCTCCTTTTGGCAAATCTGACCAACTCCATTTTTCTCCTCCCTTCCTAGATGCAGAAACTCAAACAGGATGTAACGGCAGATCTCCTCTTCGTCTGAAGAGGAGTAAGGATCGGAACAAGATGCAGCGTGGTAAGTGTTCATGACGATATTTTAATAAAGACAAAATGAACACTCGAACAAAAACAATAAACGATAACGTGAAATCTACAAAAAACGAAACAGTACCGTGTGGCGACAAACACACACACACGGAAACAAACACCCACAAACCAACAGTGAAACCCAGGCTACCTAAGTATGATTCTCAATCAGAGACAACTAACGACACCTGCCTCTGATTGAGAACCATACTAGGCCGAAACAGAAACAAAACATAAAAAAACAAACAGACTGCCCACCCCAACTCACGCCCTGACCATACTAAATAAAGATAAAAGAAAGGAAATAAAGGTCAGAATGTGACACAGGATGTATCAGTGTTAAGAACTATGCAACGCTGTTCTGACCAATCGGAATCCACGCTTGAAGATTGTTCTGACCACGCGGACTGGGACATGTTCCGGGTATCCTCAGAGATATATTTTGACGTATATGCTGATTCGGTGAGTGAGTTTATAAGGAAGTGCATAGGAGATGTTGTACCCACTGTGACTATTAAAACCTACCCTAACCAGAAACCGTGGATAGGTGGCATTCGCGCAAAACTCACAATTCAATGGCTCAGACACGAGACGTATGTGGCATGGTCTCCAAACAACCACAGACTACAAAAAGAAAACTAGCCATGTCACGGACACCTCCGTCTTGCTTCCAGACAAACTAAACAACTTATTTGCCTGCATTGAGGATAATACCGACGCGGCACGCTACCAAGGACTGTGGGCTCTCCTTCTCCGTTGCCGACGTGAGTAAGACATTTAAACGTGTTAACCCTCGCAAGGCTGCCGGCCCAGACGGATGTTGTCGAGGTGGGTCGCTAGCAGAACGCCTGCGCCAGAAAGGTTAAGCTAGAGCATGGTTTTCAGTCCATCCCTAATTTAACACACCTGATTCTACTAATTAGCTGCTCAACAAGACCTTAACTAGCTGAATCAGATATGCTAAATTAGGGTTGGACTGAAAACCTACAGAACAGTAGATCTCCAGGAAGAGGGTTGGGCAGCCCTGAGCTAGAGCCCCTGGGTCTCAACCCCACCCTGTGCAATTGGGTTCTGGACTTCCTGACGGGCCGCTCACCATGTGGGGAAGGTAGGAAACAACATCTCCACTTCGCTGATCCTCAACACTGGGGCCCCACAAGGGTGCGTACCCAGCCCCCTCCTGTACTCCCTGTTCACCCATGACTACGTGGACATGCACGCCTCCAACTCAATCATCAAGTTTGCAGACGACAAAACAGTAGTAGGCTTGATTACCAACAACGATGAGACAGCCTACAGGGAGGAGGTGAGTGCACTCGGAGTGTGGTGTCAGCAAAACAACCTCTGTGGGAGTGAGGCCTAAGAGGGTTTTATAAATAAGCATCAACCAGTGGGTATTGCGATGGGTATACAGAGATGACCAGTTTACAGAGGAGTATAGAGTGCAGTGATGTGTCCTATAAGGAGCATTGGTGGCAAATCTGATGGCCGAATAGTAAAGAACATCTAGCCGCTCCAGACCACCCTTACCTGCTGATCTATAAATGATGTCTCCGTAATCTAGCATGGGTAGGATGGTCATCTGAATCAGGGTTAGTTTGGCAGCTGGGGTGAAAGAGGAGTGACTAAGATAGAGGAAACCAAGTCTAGATTTAACTTTAGCCTGCAGCTTTGATATGTGCTGAGAGATGGACAGTGTACTGTCTAGCCATACTCCCAAGTACTTGTATGAGGTAAGTACCTCAAGCTCGAAACCCTCAGAGGTAGTAATCCCAGAGGGGCATTTTTCTTACCAAACTACGTGACCTTTGTTTTGAAGGTCTTCAGGACAAGGTTAAGGGCAGTGAAAGCTTGTTGGATACTAAGAAAGCAGAGCGTTTAACACAAAATCCGGGGAGGGGCCAGTTGAGTATAAGACTGTATCATCTGCATATGCATGTATGAGAGAGCTTCCTACTGCCTGAGCTGTGTTTTTGATGTAAATTGAGAAGAGCATGGGGCCTAGGATCGAGCCTTGGGGTACACCCTTGGTGATAGGCTGTGGCTGAGACAGCAGATTTTCTGACTTTTGACACTTTCAGAGAGGTTGTTAGCAAACCAGGCCAAAGACCCCTCAGAGACACGAATACTCCTTAGCCGGCCTACAAGAAGGGAGTGGTCTACCGTATCAAAAGCTTTGGCCATGTCAATAAAAATAGCAGCACAACATTGCTTAGAATCAACGCCAATGGTGACATCATTTAGGACCTTTAAGCTTGCAGTGACACATCCATAACCTGAGCGGAAACCAGATTGCATACCAGATAGAATTCTATAGACATCAAGAAAGCCAGTCATTTGATTATTGACAAGTTTTTCAAACTCTTTTCATAAGGGAAAAATAGACTTTAGCATCTTGCCTATGCCGCTCTGTCATTGCTCATCCTTATATGTATATATTTTTTATTCCATTCCTTTACTTAGATGTGTGTATTAGGTAGTTGTTGTGGAATTGTTAGATTACATGTTAGAAATTGCTGCACTGTCGGGAACTAGAAGCACAAGCATTTCGATACACTTGCAATAACATCTGCTAACCATGTGTATGTGACCAATACAATTTGATTTGAGCTGTCATCAAGGCAAAAGGTAGCTACTTTGAAGAATTGTGTTTTGTTTCACACTTTTTGGTTACTACACAATGTGTAATTTCATAGTTTTGATGTCTTTACTATTATTCTACCATGTAGAAAATAGTTAAATAAAGAAAAACCCTGGAATGAGTAGGTGTCCAAACTTTTAACTGGTACTGTAAAAAAATACATTTTTGCTGCAGCTCTCTGGCCCCCTGAATTGCTGAATCATTAACCCATATTTTTTACCTGACGATTATACTCTCCCCAAGGTTTGGAAGGGGGAGTACATGACCTAAATAATTATCAGCATATTTCTTAACCTTCTTGCCTGGCTAAACTATTAAAATCATTTAATTCTCAGCTAAGATGTTTCTTATCTTTGAAATGTTTTCTAAATGTACATCAGTCAGGTTTTAGACCAGGTCATAACACTATCTCTGCTGCATCCCTAGTTATAAATTATGTGGTTAACTGTATGGATGAAAAGCCACATTGTGCTGCCCTCTTCATTGACCTGTCAAAGGCTTTCAAAACTTTTGATCACTCACTGCTAATTCAGAGGTTTTCCTCAACTGGCCTAGACCAGGCTGCATGTAACTGGTTTGAAAATTACTTGACAGAACTCAATGTACTGATGGTGTAAAATCAGGTTTCCTGGATATTACGAAAGGTTTCCCCCAAGGGGTCGATTCTGGGTACTGTACTGTTTACATGAACAATGTTGATCTGCACTTGTAACCTGCACTTTTATGCCGGTGATACTGATGTGTATGCTATTGCCCCCACTGTTGACCAGACTCTCTTTGAACTATAGTCTGCCTTTATTGTACTACAGAAACGTTATTTACCTGGAATTAGTACTGAATGCAGGTAAAACAAAGTATATGTTCTCTAGAGTGCATAAAAATAAGTTTGATTTAAGCATATGTACTGGTGTCCAAATTGATTGTGTCCATGCTTACAAATATCTGGGCATCTGAATAGATGAAAATCTGTCATTTGAAAAGAATTTTGATGAGTTAAGATGCTGAGAATAAAAATGGGTTTCTTCAATAGAAATAGGTCCTGCCTCTCGCTAAATAGTAGAAAGCAGATTTTTCAGTCAATGTGTGTCGGTCCTCAACTATGGCGACGTCATCTATATGAACACAGCTGCCACTTCATTGAAGCTGGTAGATGCAGGTTATCATAGCGCACTGTGCTTTATTAGGGGCGACAATTTTAGTACTCATCACTGCATTCTCTACCAGAAAGCTGGTTGGCCCTCTTTGATGTCACGTAGGTTGATATATTGCTAGTTTTTCATTCATAAAGCCATTTTACAATAAGTCCCACTGTACCTAACATAATTACTAAACTTTAGACATGAGTTATCACAGGGCTGGTCCTTGCCGTTCTGGCTCCCTAGTCAAGACCAAAAATGTAGGTGAGGGTATTTGATTTGAGAAACCTGCATGATGTAGAAAGTATGTCTCATTACACTGATATTCATTTTATCTCCAGTCTGTAGGCTACAAAAAAGGCCACATACTCTTATCTATCTACCATATCCTATATCTGCTACATGATATATGTTAGGTTACTTTTGGGATGGAAATTTGGTGGAGTGCAGCAGTGATGCATCTCTCCAACAGCACCCTATGGAGACATGCTGGGAATAGACAAGTCAAATATGTTGCGCCCTTGAATTTGACAAGGTGAGCACTGTTTATCACACAGTGGCATTAGCACTCACATAAAAAGTCCATATGCCACTGGTTGAGAGACATTGTCATTGTTTTTGGGCAGAATTATGTGAGTTTTTATGTGTTGTTGGAGGTGCGTCTTGGTTAGTTTAGCTCAGAAAATGTCGCCATCGTCAATCTGCCGCCATAAGTGGGCTGGCCCTACCTGGTCTCAGGGTACTCTGGAAGTTCCTTTGGTCAAGACGGAGTTAGCTAAATCAGCTTTAAGTTTTATTGCACCTTATCTTTAAAATGTTCTTAAATTTGATATTCTGGTGCCTCTAGGGAAATTCAGAAAGCTGATTGAGGACCTTGCTAATGTGTTTGTTTTTTATGACCGTTTTTTTCTTTCTGCTTGCATTTTGTATTTATATTTTGATGTGTTTATTTTCTTGAATTTCTGTAATTCAGGGCTCATCTGTAAAAGAGACCTTGGTCTCCCTGATAAAATAAAGGAGAAAAAAAATAACAGTTGAGGAATCATATTTTAACTTGTCTGATTGAGCTTACCATCTTGCACACATCCAAATACATAGGCCTATTAGATTTACTGTATGAGCAAAGGTCTTTTTTGGTTTACACAAAAAAGCCCAACCTATCTGAAGATAGTCGACATTTAAATATATACGCTATACAAATAGGCTATATTGTGTAGGGTATTCAGTTCTAGACAACCATTAAAAAGGTATCTGGTATGCGTGCATGCATGGTTCCTAATACATTTTAATTGTAGCCTAATGACTCACCACTGTCCCTCTTTTTTTCTGTGCTTCACGGTCTATCTGTCTTGATGGGCTGAGCCGATGCAACTCTATAATATTTGTTCCGCATTTGACGTGTCCGCAAAGCGCCAGAGTATAATATCGTCCTTTACGGAAAATACCGAAGGGTGTGGTCAATTGAAGTGAAATAGATTTGTTGTCTTCTAATTAGATGTGTGTTGCTGTTCCAGCACTGTGTTGGTGTACAGCTCTTCGCCAAGAGAACCAAGTTCATGCAAATCAGCGAACATCCACCAGGGCGCATCTGTGAGCTATTACTCCCGATTTAAATTACCTCACACACACCAACGCTTCAACCATACGCGTAGAAACAGCTACCAGCGTTCTACCCACCCGCTCGCCTGCTTCGGGGCCAAGAAATAAGAGAGAGGCGGGATAGACATGCCATCAAGGACAAAGGGGGAGCGGATTCAATAGACAGCGGGATACCTTTCCACATATTTTGGAAAATCAATGGTAGTGATTACGATATTAGATTGGTGTAGTCACAAAACCCCCTGCATACTCACACAAAGAGCAGGGCCGGGTGGAAGTAAATTATAATTTAAACAAATTTAACGCGCAGCGTCAGCGCTGGTATTTTATATAAGGGACTCGAAGGAACGCAGTAAAAAAGGACATAGCTCAACCAACAATAGCCAGATTTTTTACTAAAACGCGAATACCAGTGTGTAAGAGAAACGGATAATAATAGTGGAGTAGTTCAGGAGGTGATTTTCCAGGTATGTATGTTTCCCTCGCTGTTAACTATTACGCATAGGCCTAATAATAAGCGCATGTCTCTTTTTCTTCTCCATCACCTTGCACAACAAACGCTACCTGCAATGAGATCTTAAACCAAACAAATATACTCTGGTTTTCTCTGACGCAAATACAAATTAGGCCTATTCATGTTTGAATAGTGGTTGTCGGGCAAATATAATGATTTTGTGGATATTTTGAAAACGAAGAGGGATGTAATAGCATTTTCCTCTTATTTTATGTTGTGAGATAGATTTACATGGTCAGATATTGATGGAAGGCAACACTAAAAACACAAATGATAAACAATTACTGCGCTGCTGATAATATCACGTTATGAGCAATTTCACCTAGGCACTTTTATTGTAGATTTAAATATACGAAATGGTATATAGGGATATGCTCAATTACATTGAAATGCTTGATATACCCATGTATATACTTTATACATCTCTTGAGTTTAGCACAACTGTCATAGCATGAGCTTACCCTACCCTATCATAACCTAAAATAATGTTTAATTACCCCATTGTTTACAAATAACAATAGTGTGAACAAATGTAAATACATGTTTTAAACTATCATGTGGATTACACTAATTTGTCTATGAATTTGAGAGGGGTTTGTTTATACATTGGGAATGGATGTGTTGGGGAAATGAACCCTCCCTCATACACATTTTGTAAATTTGAATTTGTTCTTAATTTACTTGCCTGGTTAAATAAAATAAACAACAAACAACAGTTTTAAACATTTTGAAGCTATACCTTGTTTGTTTATTGTTTGTAAAGAATGGAGCAGTACAACCTTGGCTTATGATAGAGTAAGACATTTGGGCTAAGCCCATGTGTATGTTATATTCTTTAGGAATCAAAAATGTAAATGACCATTGAACAGATTCCCAGGTCACAGACTGCACCTTTTAATATCTGTCTCTCTAAAGCAGGGGTGTCAAATGCATTTTGCCCTGGGGACCTCATTCGGTCTTCAATGAGGTCCGGAGGGCTGCACTGAAATTGGTTATATTTCTTGCCTGTTGAAAATAAAGGTTGATTTAAAATATAAAAATTTTTTACATTTGTATTTTTTTTAGTCCACCTCCACTGCGAGCCAGATTGTACCCCCTCCGTATGTTTGACACCCCTGCTCTAAAGCTTAAGCAAACTACATATTTACTGTAGGTTTTTAATGATCAGTGTAGTTGCTGGTGCTGTTGTTCTGATTAAAGTACAATACTGCAGTAAGGCATGCATTGAGAAATGTACTCAGATTTCGAAGCATTTTCCTTTTGCTCTCTTGCTTTACTTTCATACCATCATTTAGGCTGTATCTGTTCTCCCTTCCTTCCTCAAAATCTCTTTCTCTCCCCACTTCTGTTTTCCTCCACTCTCTGTCAGGCTGTTCTGATACTAAGCCATGGTGTCTACAGTTTTTGCTGTGACACTATCTGTCACCATCCTCCACCTAACTACAGGTAACACGTCTGTGTGTGTGTGTGTGTGTGTGTGTGTGTGTGTGTGTGTGTGTGTGTGTGTGTGTGTGTGTGTGTGTGTGTTGGTTAGTGCTGAGTGATGTTGGTTATTTTTTGTTTTTTAAATAACAAATTGACTGAGATCAATTACATTATTTGAATTTCATGTCATTCAGCTTTTTTTCTGTGAGCTCAATGCAATGTGCGCTGTAGTTTCTCTAGAGATAAGTCCGATCCTATGCCCGAACTGTGCTTAGTAGTAGGGAATTGTAGTTTATTACAACAGTCCAAATTTCTTTATACTGTAGTTATCCGCAGAAAATTTGATAATTAACTACAATGATCATAATCCATTGTGCATAGCCAGCAGCTCTATAGAGATGAGATGATGACTTGGAATTACATAAGTTGTCAAATAAAACAAATGTAATATACACAACAACTGAAATATTTTATTAAAGTAAAGTAATGTGAATAACTGATGGTTAATATATGATAAACAGTCATGGGCAGTCACTACTATCATGGGACTTTTATTAATGGATTTATCTGTGTTACAGCATTCAACCCACATATTTAAAACATTTAATGTTTTAAAAAATTATTGAAATTCAACATTTGATATTTTTTTTATAATCGAACCGACCTCAAATAGCTCTAACCGCTCAGCACTAGCGTGTGTGTGGGAGCGATAGAGAAAGAGGCAGCAATGTTTCTTGTGACAGGTGTTTCTTGATTTAGAAAAAATAACGAATTTGCCAATCATAGTTTAAATTCCTCCCTTTGAAGTTTGTTTTCACAAATCATTATATATATATATTTATATATAATCTCTTTCCACTTAGGTGTGAGCTTTGTGACACCTGACCATGACGCTACTCCCACAGCAAGTCCTGGTCCCCATCCATTGGGTGAGCTGATCCATGCAGCCCTTCTGAGTAAGGAGTACCTGGGCCATGCCCCAATCAATACAGGTAGTATAGCTCACCAATAGCAGTTTTACATTATTCTATCAATACTGATATTGATTAATATCAGTCAAATTTTATTAGTCACATGCGCCAAACACAACCTACAGTGAAATGCTTACTTACGAGCCCCTAAACAACAATGCAGTTTTAAAAAATACGGATAAGAATAAGAAATAAAAGTAACAAGTAATTAAAGAACAGCAGTAAAATAACAATAGCGAGACTATATACAGGGGGGTATCGGTACAGAGTCAATGTGTGGGGACACCGGTTAGTTGAGGTAATATGTACATGTAGGTAGAGTTATTAAAGTGACTATGCATAGATGATAACAACAGAGAGTAGGAGTGGTGTTAAAGAGGCGTGTGGGGGGGGGGGGGCATTTCATTAGATGTTCGGGAGTCTTATGGCTTAGGGGTAGAAGCTGTTTAGAAGCCACTTGGACCTAGACATGGCGCTCCGGTACCGCTTGCCGTGCGGTAGCAGAGAGAACAGTCTATGACTAGGGTGGCTGGAGTCTTTGACAACTGTTAGGGCCTTCCTCTGACACCGCCTGGTATAGCTGTCCTGGATTGCAGGAAGCTTGGCCCCAGTGATGTACTGGGCCGTTCGTACTACCCTCTGTAGTGCCTTGCAGTCGAAGGCTGAGTAGTTGCCATACCAGGCAGTGATGCAACCAGTCAGGATGCTGTCGATGGTGCAGCTCCTGAGGGGGAGTAGGTTTTGTTGTGCCCTCTTCACGACTGTCTTGGTGTGCTTGGACCATGTTAGTTTGTTGGTAATGTGGATGTGGACAATATGCTACTACTAATTAATAATAACAACATAAATACTTTTATTTGTAAAGCCCTTTACAAATGAACCAAAACCAACTGCATATATAGAAGGGTAGGCTGGGGCCAAGATGCGGACCAATCAACACACATGACAAAACTTGGCGTGTTTAAAACAGGGATGGGCAACTTTGATGGGGTTGGGGGCCACAATAAATCGTAACTTATCACAGGGGACTGTAGTGGCTTGTGGGTCTGCGTGCCCAAATCCATATCCACACATTCACTCCTTTTAGGGCCCTAAGCGAAATTAAGTTTTACACATAATTTCATGCAATTCTACTCATTTTGCCATAGGGTGTAGAGAAATGTTTGCATTTTTTAATATAATATCTGACAGAGTGACTTGTTATTCACGTGGGCCCCCCATTCGGTATTTCAACCATTATTACTACAAGTTTAGAAAGCTGGCCGCAAGGCTAACTTACAATCTAAAAAATGTTAGCTGACTTCAGCTAATTCAGTGACTTTCAGCAACTGACATCACAAGAGAACTGCTGATGAAAAACCATATTTCAAAATTGCACCTTGTGTATTCTACTATTGTGGGCTCTCCTTCTCCGTGGCCGACGTGAGTAAAACATTTAAACGTGTTAGCCCTCGCAAGACTGCCGGCCCAGACGGCATCCCTAGCCACGTCCTCAGATCATGCGCAAACCAGCTGGCTGGTGTGTTTACGGACATATTCAATTAATCTCTATCCCAGTCTGCCTTCCCCACATGCTTCAAGATGGCCACCATTGTTCCTGTTCCCAAGAAAGCTAAGGTAACTGAACTAAATGACTATCCCCCCATAGCACTCACTTCTATCATCATGAAGTGCTTTGAGAGATTAGTCAAAGATCATATCACCTCCACCCTACCTGGTACCCTAGACCCACTTCAACATGCTTACTGCCCCAATAGGTCCACAGACAATGCAATTGCCATCACACTGCACACTGCCCTATCCAATCTGGACAAGAGGAATACCTGTTCATTGACTACAGCTCAGCATTCAACACCATAGTACCCTTCAAACTCATCATTAAGCTTGAGACCCTGGGTCTCGACCCCACCATGTGCAACTGGGTCCTGGACTTCCTGACGGGCCGCACCCAGGTGGTGAAGGTAGGAAACAACATCTCCACTCCGCTGATCCTCAACACTGGGGCCCCACAAGGGTGCGTTCTCAGCCCTCTCCTGTACTCCCTGTTCACCCATGACTGCGTGGTCACTACAGTGGTAGGCTTGATTACCAACAATGACGAGACAGCCTACAGGGAGGTGGTGAGGGCCCTCGGGATGTGGTGTCAGGAAAATAACCTCTCACTCAACGTCAGCAAAACAATAGAGATGATCATGGACTTCAGGAAACAGCAGAGGGAGCACCCCCCTTATCCACATTGATGGGACAGCAGTGGAGAAGGTGGAAGGTTTTAAGTTCCTCGGTGTACGTATCACCAACAAACTGAAATGGTCCACGCACACAGTAGTGTGGTGAAGAAGGCGCAACAGTGGCTCTTCAACCTCAAGAGGCTGAAACAATTTGGCTTGTCACCGAAAACCCCCACTAACTTTTACAGGTGCACAATTGAGAGCATCTTGTCGGGCTATATCACCGCCTGGTACGGCAACTGCACCCCCCACAACCGCAGGGCTCTCCAGAGGGTGGTGCGGTCTGCATAATGCATCACCGGCGGAAAACTACCTGCCCTCCAAGACACCTACAACACCCGATGTCACTGGAAGGCCAAAAAGATCATCATGGACAATAACCACGCAAGCCACGACCTGTTCACCCCACTTACATCCAGAAGTTAAGTCCAATACAGGTGCATCAAAGCTGGGATAGAAAGATAGAAGCTATTTTTCAATCTCAAGGCCATCAGATTGTTAAACAGCCCCCACTAGCACAGAGAGGCGGCTGCCTACCTACAGACTTGATATCATTGGCAACTTTAATAAATGGAACACTAATCACTTTAATAATGTTTACATATCTCACATTACTATTCTCATATGTACAGTGCCTTGCGAAAGTATTCGGCCCTCTTGAACTTTGCGACCTTTTGCCACATTTCAGGCTTCAAACATAAAGATATAAAACTGTATTTTTTTGTGAAGAATCAACAACAAGTGGGACACAATCATGAAGTGGAACGACATTTATTGGATATTTCAAACTTTTTTAACAAATCAAAAACTGAAAAATTGGGCGTGCAAAATTATTCAGCCCCCTTAAGTTAATACTTTGTAGCGCCACCTTTTCCTGCGATTACAGCTGTAACTCGCTTGGGGTATGTCTCTATCAGTTTTGCACATCGAGAGACTGAAATTTTTTCCCATTCCTCCTTGCAAAACAGCTCCAGCTCAGTGAGGTTGGATGGAGAGCATTTGTGAACAGCAGTTTTCAGTTCTTTCCACAGATTCTCGATTGGATTCAGGTCTGGACTTTGACTTGGCCATTCTAACACCTGGATATGTTTATTTTTGAACCATTCCATTGTAGATTTTGCTTTATGTTTTGGATCATTGTCTTGTTGGAAGACAAATCTCCGTCCCAGTCTCAGGTCTTTTGCAGACTCCATCAGGTTTTCTTCCAGAATGGTCCTGTATTTGGCTCCATCCATCTTCCCATCAATTTTAACCATCTTCCCTGTCCCTGCTGAAGAAAAGCAGGCCCAAACCATGATGCTGCCACCACCATGTTTGACAGTGGGGATGGTGTGTTCAGCTGTGTTGCTTTTACGCCAAACATAACGTTTTGCATTGTTGCCAAAAAGTTCAATTTTGGTTTCATCTGACCAGAGCACCTTCTTCCACATGTTTGGTGTGTCTCCCAGGTGGCTTGTGGCAAACTTTAAACTACACTTTTTATGGATATCTTTAAGAAATGGCTTTCTTCTTGCCACTCTTCCATAAAGGCCAGATTTGTGCAATATACGACTGATTGTTGTCTTATGGACAGAGTCTCCCACCTCAGCTGTAGATCTCTGCAGTTCATCCAGAGTGATCATGGGCCTCTTGGCTGCATCTCTGATCAGTCTTCTCCTTGTATGAGCTGAAAGTTTAGAGGGACGGCCAGGTCTTGGTAGATTTGCAGTGGTCTGATACTCCTTCCATTTCAATATTATCGCTTGCACAGTGCTCCTTGGGATGTTTAAAGCTTGGGAAATCTTTTTGTATCCAAATCCGGCTTTAAACTTCTTCACAACAGTATCTCGGACCTGCCTGGTGTGTTCCTTGTTCTTCATGATGCTCTCTGCGCTTTTAACGGACCTCTGAGACTATCACAGTGCAGGTGCATTTATACGGAGACTTGATTACACACAGGTGGATTGTATTTATCATCATTAGTCATTTAGGTCAACATTGGATCATTCAGAGATCCTCACTGAACTTCTGGAGAGAGTTTGCTGCACTGAAAGTAAAGGGGCTGAATAATTTTGCACGCCCAATTTTTCAGTTTTTGATTTGTTAAAAAAGTTTGAAATATCCAATAAATGTCGTTCCACTTCATGATTGTGTCCCACTAGTTGTTGATTCTTCACAAAAAAATACAGTTTTATATCTTTATGTTTGAAGCCTGAAATGTGTCAAAAGGTCGCAAAGTTCAAGGGGGCCGAATACTTTCGCAAGGCACTGTATATACTGTATACTGTGTCCTTCACTGTCTATTCTTTACTATCTATTGCATCTTAGTCTCTCTGTCACTGCTCATCCGTATATTTTATACTTATGTATTCTCATCCCATTCCTTTACTAGATTGTGTGTATTCGTTTTTCTTGTGGAGTTTGTTAGATATTACCTGTTAGATACTGCGGCACTGTCGGATCTAGAAACATAAGCATTTCGCTACACTCGCGATAACATCTGCTAGCCATGTGTATGTGACCAATAAGATTTGATTTGATATTCTAACTCTCAATAGTAAGTTAAGCTGAAATGAAAAATCCCAGAAATGTTCCAAGCGTATTTCTCCCAAATTTTCTGCACAAATGTGTTTACTTCCCTGTTAGTGAGCATTTCTCCTTTGCCAAGATAATCCATTCACGTGATAGGTGTGGTATATCAAGAAGCTGATTAAAGGAGTTTATCACACAACACAATGCCACAGATGTCTCAAGTTTTGAGGGAGTGTGCAATTGGCATGCTGCTGCAGGAATGTCCGCCAGAGCTGTTGCCAGAGAATATAATGTTAATTTCTCTCATTTCTATGACCAACCTCATTTAGAGAATTTACATACATGTGGTCTGCGGACTCAGAACCGCAGACCACGTGCATGGCGTCGTGTGGGCGAGCGTTTTGCTGATGTCAACATTGTGAACAGAGTGCCCCATGGTGGGGTTTTGGTATGGGCAGGCATAAGCTATGGACAACGAACACAATTGCGTTTTATCGATTGGCAATTTAAATGCATAGAGATACTGTGACGAGATTCTGAGGCCTATTGTTGTGCCATTCATCTGCCGCCATCACCTCATGTTTCAGCATGATAATGCATGGCCCCATCTCGCAAGGATCTGTACATAATACCTGCAAGCTAAACATTTTCCAGTTCTTCCATGGCCTGCATACTCACTAGACATGTCACCCATTAAGCATGTTTGGTATACTATGGGTCGATGTGTACGACAGTGTTCCAGTTCCCGCCAATATCCAACAACTTCAAAAACAGCCATTGAAGATGAAGGGAAAAACATTCTACAGGCCTGACTCAACTATGCGAAGGAGATGTGTCGCACTGCATGAGGCAAATGGTGGTCACATCAAATACTAACTGGTTTTCTGATCTACTCCCCTACCTCCCTACCTTTTCCTCATCAAGCTACACACAATACCCCATAATGACAAAGCAAAAACAGGTTTCAATACATTGTTGCTAATTTATCCCCCCCAAAAAATCTAAAATTTCGCAATTACGTAAGTATTCAGACCCTTTACTCAGTACTTTGTTGAAGCACCGTTTTATTAGATGGTTTTTAGTTTCAGTCAGCCGTTACAACTTTGATTCTTGTGTATGACGCTACAAGCTTGGCACACCTGTATCTGGGGAGTTTCTCCCATTCTTCTCTGCAGATCCTCTCAAGCTCTGTCAGGTTGGATGGGGAGTATTGCTGCACAGCTATTTTTAGATCGGGTTCAAGTCTGGGGTCTGGATGGGTCACTCAAGGACATTGAGAGACTTGTCCCGAAGCCACTCCTGTGTTGTCTTGGCTGTATGCTTAGGGTTGTTGTCCTATTGGAAGGTGAACCTTCGCCCTAGTCTGAGCTCTCTGGAGCAAGTTTTCATCAAGGATCTCTCTGTACTTTGCTCCATTCATCTTTGCCTCTATCCCTACTAGTCTTCCAGTCCCTGCCGCAGAAAAACATCCCCACAGCATCCCCAGTACCCTTCCCCAGATCTGTGGTTCGATACAATTCTGTCCCCGCACTCTACGGACAATTTATTTTAGCCCATGGCTTGGTTTTTGCTTTGATATGCACTGTCAACTGTGGGACCTTATATAGACAGGTGTGTGCCTTTCCAAATAATGTCCAATCATTTGAATTGACCACAGGTGGACTCCAATCATGTTGTAGAAACTTCTCAAGGATGATCAATGGAAACAGGATGCACCTGAGCTCAATTTCGAGTCTCATGGCATACTTATGTAAATATGGTATTTCTAAAAACCTGTTTTTGCTTTGTCATTATGGGTTATTGTGTATAGATTGCTGAGGGGAAAAAAGTGTTTGTATTATTTTATTCAAGTTTTACAAAATGTACACCAATGTCAGTAGAACGATTTTACCATATCCCAACCACCCTTCCTCCCTCCACACAATACTTCCACCCCCCGTCCCTTCCTTACTTCTACGCCCTTCCTCAGTTCACCCACCTCAATTCCCTCACAACCACTCACCCCAACCCCCTCCCAACCACCCACCCCATATAGCCAACCCACCCCACACCCTCCCACAGTTCGGTGCTAGAAACATTCCACAGATATCACAACAAATAAACAAGAATAGAGGAAAAATTTCATTGTCTCACATACAAACAACTCAATACAGATTCAAAATACAAAAAGTGGAGCAACCAAAATAAATTATCAGTAAACAGACAAACTTGCTTGTACTGGATAGCATTATATTGATGACTGCACCTATAATGTAATCATGCATCTCATCATGCATCTCATCATACAGGAAACTCTGCAAGCCATTGAAGTATGATATAAATGGTTGCCATTTACTAACAGAGAATATACGTCGAGCCAATAAGGATGTAAAAGGAACAGTATCAGCATGTTTGGGGTCCAAGGAGAACAAGTCTTCCAGAATACCAAAAACAGCTACCAAAGGTCATGGCTGCAGGTTAATTTCAAGCACCTCAGATAATTTAAAAAATAATAGAATCCCAGTAATTTTGTAGTTTTGAACATTGAATGAACTAAGATCACATGTTGAGACATGACATCTATCACACTCATCATTTACATTTGCAGATATTTCAGACAATCTTGATTTAGAAAAATGCACTCTATATAAAAACCTTCAATTGTATGTGACCAAGACGAGCACAAGATGTAGTGGAGCATACTCTATCAATCGCCTCATCCCACCACTCCTGTGTAAATTCTACACCCATTTCCTGTTCCCATGCAGGGAGGCCAGAACATTGTGAGGAGACACAATGCCTAATTTGAAGGTAACTGAAAAAGTGAGATGGAGGCAAAGAGACCCAATTGAGAAAACTAGAAAAAATTAAATCTACATATAAGTCTTGGAAGGACTTAATACATGTACTAGTCTAGTAAGAGAAATCATTATCTATTAGGGAAGCGGAGAATAAGTGATTATTTCTTATCAATAGGATCCATAGTAGATGCAGAGGAGAAATTAAAATGCAGTCGAAACTGATACCAAATCTTAAGTGTGGAAAGCACTACAGGATTTACAGTATAGCGAGTGGGGGATGCTGGGAGAAAAGAGCAGAGTAAAGTAGGAAGAGAAGCAAAAATACAAGAATGTGCCTCTAGGTGGCACCATGGGGTATCTGGAGCATGTAACCAGAATGGTAATTTCTGAAAGTTGTCTGCCCAGTAATAGTATAAAAAGTTGGGTAGTGCAAGCCCTCCACTAAACTTGCATCTCTGAAGTAAAGATCTACTGACTCCGGGTACCTTTCCTCCCCAGATAAATGTGATAACAGCCCAAATGATTGACTTGGTAAAAACAATGGGAGAGATTGAAATAGATATTGGAATTTGGGTAAACTGTTCATTTTTACAGCATTAATCCTTCCTATAAGTGATATTGGTAAGTTACCCCATCTCTGAAAATCTGATTTCATTTGCGTAAGGAGGGGAGCAAAGTTTGCAGAAAGAAGAGAATGTAATTAACGAGTTACGTTCACTCCAAGATATTTGAAAGCAGAGCAGCTAAGCTGAAAGCCAAGTCTGTCTGCTGGAGTTGTAGCGCTGATTGGGAAGCACTCACTTTTCTGGAGATTCATCTTATAACCGGAGAAGGAGCCAAAGTTCTCCAGAATGTCAGCAGACGACTTGCCCTGTCTCCATGTTCATAGTAGGTACCACGTGAATGCAATAGTAACTGTTCTGCATCTGTAAAATCAGATCAAATTTGATTTATTTGTCACATACACATGGTTAGCAGATGTTAATGCGAGTGTAGCAAAATGCTTGTGCTTCTAGTTCTGACCATGCAGTAATATCTAACAAGTAATCTAACAATTTCACAACAACTACCAAGTGTAAGGGAATTAATACGAATATGTACATACAGATATATGAATGAGCGATGGCCAAATGGCAAAGGCAAGATGCAGTAGATGGTATTAGAGTACAGCAGATACATATGAGATGAGTAATGAAGGGTATGTAAACATTGTATAAAGTAGCATTGTTTAAAGTGGCTAGTGATACATTTATTACATACATTTTTTATTATTAAAGTGGCTAGAGATCAGTCAGTATGTTGGCAGCAGCCACTCAATGTTAGTGATGGCTGTTTAACAGTCTGATGGCCTTGAGATAAATTCTGTTTTTCAGTCTCTCAGTCCCCACTTTGATGCACCTGTACTGACCTCGCCTTCTGGATGATAGCGGGGTGAACAGGCAGTGGCTCAGGTGGTTGTTGTCCTTGATGATCTTTTTGGCCTTCCTGTGACATCGGGTGGTGTAGGTGTCCTAGAGGGCAGGTAGTTTGCCCCCGGTGATGCGTTGTGCAGACCTCACTACTCCCTCTGGAGAGCCTTACGGTTGTGGGCGGACCAGTTGCCATACCAGGCGGTGATACAGCCCGACAGGATGCTCTCGATTGTGCATCTGTAAAAGTTTTTGGTGACAAGCCGAATTTCTTCAGCCTCCTGAGGTTGAAGAGGAG
This sequence comes from Oncorhynchus mykiss, assembly GCF_013265735.2. Taxonomy (NCBI): domain Eukaryota; kingdom Metazoa; phylum Chordata; class Actinopteri; order Salmoniformes; family Salmonidae; genus Oncorhynchus; species Oncorhynchus mykiss. Next base: position 45,710,510 of record NC_050570.1, on the reverse strand, counting down.
CTGCTGCGCCTTCTTCACCACGCTGTCTGTGTGGGTGGACCATTTCAGTTTGTCCGTGATGTGTACGCCGAGGAACTTAAAAACTTTCCACCTCCTCCACTAATGTCCCGTTGATGTGGATAGGGGGCTGCTCCCTCTGCTGTTTCCTGAAGTCCACGATCATCTCCTTTGTTTTGTTGACGTTGAGTGTGAGGTTATTTTCCTGACACCACACTCAGAGGGCCCTCACCTCCTCTCTGTAGGCTCAGGTCCTCCGAGAGAGAGAAAGAGAGAAGGAGAGAATTAGAGAACGCACACTTAGATTCACACAGGACACCGAATAGGACAGGAGAAGTACTCCAGATATAACAAACTGACCCTAGCCCCCCGACACATAAACTACTGCAGCATAAATACTGGAGGCTGAGACAGGAGGGGCCAGGAGACACTGTGGCCCACTCCGAGGACACCCCCGGACAGGGCCAAACAGGAAGGATATAACCCCACCCACTTTGCCAAAGCACAGCCCCCACACCACTAGAGGGATATCTTCAACCACCAACTTACCATCCTGAGACAAGGCTGAGTATAGCCCACAAAGACCTCCGCCACGGCACAACCCAAGGGGGGGGGGGGGGCAACCCAGACAGGATGACCACATCAGTGACTCAACCCACTCAGGTGACGCACCCCCTCCAGGGACGGCATGAGAGAGCCCCAGTAAAGCCAGTGAGGCAGAGAATCCCAGTGGAAAGAGGGGAACCGGCCAGGCAGAGACAGCAAGGGCGGTTCGTTGCTCCAGAGCCTTTCCGTTCACCCTCCCACTCCTGGGCCAGACTACACTCAATCATATGACCCACTGAAGAGATGAGTCTTCAGTAGAGACTTAAAGGTTGAGACCGAGTTTGCGTCTCTGACATGGGTAGGCAGACCGTTCCATAAAAATGGAGCTCTATAGGAGAAAGCCCTGCCTCCAGCTGTTTAAAAATTCTAGGGACAGTTAGGAGGCCTGCGTCTTGTGACCGTAGCGTACGTGTAGGTATGTACGGCAGGACCAAATCAGAGAGATAGGTAGGAGCAAGCCCATGTCATGCTTTGTAGGTTAGCAGTAAAACCTTGAAATCAGCCCTTGCTTTGACAGGAAGCCAGTGTAGAGAGGCTAGCACTGGAGTAATATGATCAAATTTTTTGGTTCTAGTCAGGATTCTAGCAGCCGTATTTAGCACTAACTGAAGTTTATTTAGTGCTTTATCCGGGTAGCCGGAAAGTAGAGCATTGCAGTAGTCTAACCTGGAAGTGACAAAAGCATGGATAAATTTTTCTGCATCATTTTTGGACAGAAAGTTTCTGATTTTTGCAATGTTACGTAGATGGAAAAAAGCTGTCCTTGAAATGGTCTTGATATGTTCTTCTGACAATTAATCTTAATGGTTGTACAGTCGTCTCAAATAAAACTGTGAAGGACCTCGGCGTTACTCTGGACCCTGAGAGATCAGGGTCCAGAGTAACGCCGAGGTCCTTCACAGTTTTATTTGAGACGACTGTACAACCATTAAGATTAATTGTCAGATTCAACAGAAGATCTCTTTGTTTCTTGGGACCTAGAACAAGCATCTCTGTTTTGTCCGAGTTTAAAAGTAGAAAGTTTGCAGCCATCCACTTCCTTATGTCTGAAACAAATTCTTCTAGCAAGGGCAATTTTGGGGCTTCACCATGTTTAATTGAAATGTACAGCTGTGTGTCATCCGCATAGCAGTGAAAGTTAACATTATGTTTTCGAATAACATCCCCAAGAGGTAAAATATATAGTGAACACAAGTGTCACAGGACTCATCTGAAGTTAACCCGGTACCGGTTAAAACATTTTATGGATGTATGGAGGTAGTTTTGTGACAAAAAACGGGGGTTAAATATGAGTCCAAAAATTAAAATATTCCCTGAACTTTCTTATGTCCTATATATAGGACAGACATTTCAAAACCTTATTCCTTATGAAGTATTTTTTGACTCTCTGTTTTGCAATTTATGAATGTGTTATCCAATGTGTTCTTATGGGCTATAGTAGTAATGGCAAAATTCTATATTTTATCAAATACTAAAACAAATATTTTGATTTTTGTGTGACCATCTTAAAACAATTCCATATGTTAGCTTCCCTACTCCACATTGATATTATGGAGTATTGTGTATATCCCAGTGAAAATCTAAATGTATTCCTTTTTAAATTCATACTATAGCACAGCAAAATGTGGAAAAAGTCAAGGGGTGTGAATACTTTTTGGAAATTGATCCGACTGCAAAAGAGGGGGCCCATGGGCCACCAGTTGCCCATCCCTGGTTTAAACACTCTGCCTTGATTGCAGGCACAACAACCAAACCTATTCAGGCTGTACCACAGCTTGGGCAGACTGAGCCTGCAGCCACTGTAATGCTACCAGGGGTGCTAACCACAGCCCTGACCTCGTCGCCCCCAGCCAGCCAATCAGGAGCAGGAAAAACTGTAACATCACCCACAGAGGAGGAGACGACAACCACTTTGATCACCACCACAACCATCACCACAGTGCATATGCCAGGTAAATGAATGGTGGGATTGCATGCCTAACATTATGTAATGTTAGGATGAATGTAGTGTTTCATAGGCATTACTTCCATAGGGTTGAGATATTTGTGCATTTTCAGTCAAGTATCCTGACATTCTCTCTCCAGTGCAGTGCAACACCAGTCTCTCTGGGATGGAGGGCATTGTGGAGTCTCCAAATCCTCTCTCCTCATCCCCTTACTCTCCTCTGGAGTGCATCTACAGCATCACAGTGTATCCGGGTTATGGAGTGGAAATTCAGGTAAGGCACATCATCAAATAAAATAAAATGTTTCACATGCGCCGAATACAACAGGTGTAAACCTTACAGTCAAATGCTTACTTACAAGCCATTATCCAATAATGCTGTTTTAAGAAAAAAAAAGTGTCAAGTAAAAAAAAGATAAGTTAAAACATATATATTTTTAAGTAACAAGTAATTAAAGAGCAACAGTAAAATAACAATAGCGAGGCTATATACAGGTTAGTCGAGGTAATTGAGATAATATGTTGTTTTCATTTTTTTTTATTGAGACCAAAAGCTCAAGAGAAGTTTCAAGTGTTTATTACCAAGGAGGCTGTCAGCTGAGTGCATACATTTAGAAAGTTCATAACCAAAGGAGGGAAGAGTATAAAATGTGTTATCACCCTCTTGTAACTGTCACCTCCCCAGCTATACATTTTATGACTCCAATGAGTTTCCCTTATCTCCCCTGTGGAATGTCCATGGTCCTCTCTTTGTTCAGCTAGATGTCAGAATCACACCCGTCCATCTCAATTGTCCTGGGCCTGACCATGCTCTCTGATCCTGGGCAATTTCCTCTTATCTGATTAGGTCAACCTTTCCAAATTTGCATACACACAGTTTCATGGTCTAAACTCCATTTAATACTAACAGTAATTATTCACTAAACAGGATTACAAACAAACAAAATACATGTAAAATTTTAACAGAATCCATCAATGTACATGTAGGTAGAGTTAAAGTGACCGTTACTTATGTCACATCATACCACAATTATTTATGTTTTATTATTTGCACACAAGAAAAATACAAAGCAATGGGATGAGAGTTTAAGAAGCAAGTGAAAAGTGGGTCTGGAAAGGCTCCTTGATGTTGTAGGCACAAAGCATCAATAATGAAGGAGGCTGTGCTTTTATACTCATTGGCTCTCTTGTGTCTTTCTCACTCAAACACCCACATGGACAGACACACAAAGCCCCTGAATGCTTCCCCCTTTAATTACAAACGTTGGATGATCAAATCCTAATCTCGATCACCCAGAAGAAAAATTCTCTCACGAAAGTTTGTCATTTCCTGTTTTACTTCTGGGGGGGGATGCCTTTAACAATTGTAACAATAACCTTTAACAATTACCTTTGTACAAAGGAAGGAAGCGAAGTCTCCTCCCTTGAAATGGATACACTCGGCCAAACCCCTCCTTTCTCCTAATTTCACCCGTGTTTATCATGGCCAAAAATCACATTTTTGTTTTCATACATTTTTACGATATAGCCAATTTTGGCTTTGTGGCTGTGGAATCAATTGGAAACCGTTTATCATCCGCACACAGGCTTGAAAATCACTGCACCAATTTAAACGCCACCTTCTCCCAATTATGATTTGTCAAAATAATCCATGAAGAAAACCCAAAACCAGGAACTACTCCAGTGTTGCCAATTTAGCAACTTTGTCAGTTGCTAAAAAAAAAAGTTGGAGACCCCACCAGCAACTTTTATTGGTAAAAGATTCTAGCAACAAATTCAGCTACTTTTCAGGCTGCCTTTGGGGAGTTTTGATACTGAGGGTTTCTATAGTTTTGATAGTATTTAGCTAGTCTTGCTAACACCAGCCTCTCTGTGTCGGCAAGAAGCGACCCTAATGAAGGGACTGTGCCCTCAGACTTCAAAGCGGCATCCTACACTGGTTGGATATCCCAATGTTTTATTTAATCATGATCTATTGTTTTACATAGGATCGCTTCAGCCCTTCCGCTTCCAGGATGAGCAAACAAACACAGTAGCTAGCTAACAAAAACCTTCGGAAGTTCGGACATTGTTGGCCACTATTCTTTATTTATTCAGGGAAAACCCATTGAGACCGTCTCATTCACAAGGGGGCCCTGATAACAACAATATAACAACACAAAACAGCAATCAATACAAAACTCAACATTTATGAAACAGTCACAGTACTACGCTACAATTAACACCCTAAGCCGCAGAGTGACACCAGAACATCTAATTGTAATGAGTTCTCCAAATTGTTCCAGCAGTGAGGTGCATTAAAACTAAAAGCGGATTTACCTAATTCGGTGGAGACCCGAGGAGCCTCAAGTTAACCAACCCTGTGAACATGTTTGGTAACGCATGTTTTTTTTTTCAAAAGTTTTTGAGAGGAATGGAAGATTCGATATAGGCCGATAGTTTTTTATATTTTCTGGGTCAAGGTTCGGCTTTTTCAAGAGAGGCTTTATTACTGCCACTTTCTAGTCAGGACCGAGGGACAGATGAACAGAGCAAAGTACAAAGAGATCCTTGATGAAAACCTGCTCCAGAGCTCTCTGGGCCTCAGACTGGGGTGAAGGTTCACCTTCCAACAGGAAAATTACCCTAAACACACAGCTAAAACAACACAGGAGTGGCTACGGGAAAAGTCTCTGAATGTCCTTGAGTGGCCCAGCCAGAGCCCGGACTTGAACCCAATCAAACATCTCTGGAGAGAGCTGAAAAAAGCTGTGCGACGACGCTCCCCATCCAACCTGACAGAGCTTGAGAGGATCTGCAGAGAAAAATGGGAGAAACCAAGGGATTACAAAAAAAATGTAATTGTAATCCGTTAAATTACCAACAAAAATATTGTAATCTGATTACAGATACTGTTGAAAAACTAAATGATTACTCCTAGGATGACTTATAAATTCAGAGTGATGTTTCTCTGCTTTCTCAAGTACATTCAAATCAGCGTTTTAAAAAGGCACAAGTTTAAGTTTGTTCCACCTGAGCGAGTCTGACCACAAGTCAGAGACCACTATGATGACACACCAATGTGTTTGATGGATCGTGGGAAAAGAGCAGGATTAGGCTTTTTTAGGCTAAAGTCCTAGCTATGTCTTCCAATGGTGTGACTGTTATCCAAAGATTATCCAATTTGAATAAATGCTTGGAGGTAAGGATGATAGCAGTGATGTACTCTATGGCGATACAGATATCACTTATTATTGATATCTACTGTACATAGTTCATTGATGTGAATCACACTTCTGCTCTCTCATTTTTGCCTTACGGATTGTGGTTGTTGTGGATGGCTGTTCACAAATCTAAATGTGTATTTGAACCCAATGATGGTTGAATTCAACAAGTTTAAGCTGCCTATCAATCATTGTTTTTGAATCCAGTGGGCAGCCAGTGAAAAATGTGCTCTTGCAACAGCTGCATAGTGTGGATCCAAGCCTATCGAATAAAAGTGGGGCTTTTATTGCTCAATCTAATAATGGACACATGCTCGAACTTGCACACTTTTGATAGACTTAAAGGGGCAATCTGTAGTTGCAACATCCATTTTTTTATTTATAAATTATATATACAGTATATAAACACTACTGTTCAAAAGTTGAGTCACTTAAAAATGTCCTTGTTTTTGAAAGAAAAGCTAATTGTTTGTCCATTAAAATAACATGAAATGAATCAGGAATACAGTGTAGACATTGTTAATGTGGTAAATAACTATTGTACCTGGAAACGGCTGTTTTTTAATGGAATATCTACAGAGGCCCATTATCAGCAACCATCACTCCTGTGTACCAATGGCACGTTATGTTAGCTAATCCAAGTTGATCATTTTAAAGGACTAATTGATCATTAGAAAACCCTTTTGCAATTATGTTAGCACAGCTGAAAACTGTTGTTCTGCTTAAAGAAGCAATAAATCCGGCCATCTTTATACTAGTTGAGTATCTGGAGCATCAGCATTTGTGTGTTCGATTACAGGCTCAAAATGGCTAGAAACAAAGTACTTTCTTCTGAAACTCATCAGTCTATTTTTGTTCTGAGAAATGAAGGCTATTCCATGCGAGAAATTGCCAAGAAACTGAAGATCTGGTATAAGACTGTGTACTACTTCATTCACATGTCTACACTGTATTTCTGATCATTTGGATGTTATTGTAATGAACAAACATTTAGCTTTTCTTTAAAAAACAAGGACTTTCTAAGTGACCCGAAACTTTTCAACGGTAGTGTATACCCATTGATACTTGAGTAATATAACTTAGATATCACTCATGAGCTTAGTTCAACTGTCACACTGCTGAGAACCTAAAATATAAGCTTGTTTTATTCCAATGTTAGTAAACATTGTAAATGTAAACAAACACTGTATAGCCTCAAAACAAATACATGTGTATCATGGATGGTCAGTCCTTGCATCCATAGCTCTGTCTATTAATCCGAGAATGGTTACATTTCTCCAGGCCTATCCCTCAGCTTTTTTCTAAAACAGAGGCGGAGCTCCCGTTTTGCTATTGTTTCCTCTCTAGATTTGCCCTTTAAACAGCTGCATATTATCAAGATATCAACGTTTCACTAACAAAAAGGTAAACAATAGGCTTACAGCAAATACAGCATATGGCATTCATTTTTTACATGTAAATAGCACTTTCAGTAGTGCTCAAAGCATGCCATTCCATGAAAGCAGTATTTTTTTTCCAACTCGAATCAATAAGCCCAATCAGTCCTCCATGACAACAAAATCATAAACAACAGAGTAGGGCTGGCTAATAAGTCCTTCGTTTTTTTGGTCATGCTCAGGTAAAACAATTTGGCTAATCTATACTTCCATATGTGACCTGATTTAGGAAACTAGGTGTATGTCGCAAGTCACGACTTCACAGGAGAGCCGTTTAAATGTATAACTTTTTTTTTTTTTATCAAAATGCGTTTTTGGGCAGAAATGCCTTCTTGAGCATGTGCACTTTCATGTGCCTTAATAACAAACTTGTATGCCATCTGTAAATACGAATACAATTGTTAAATTACGAGCCTTGTTGGATAAGCCACAGAATAAGCTGGCAACCTTCCCACTAGCCATGATTGGCTGAGATAATGAGTGGGCTGAACATGCCGATAGAGGAGTTTGGATTGGTCTGCCAAAGAAGCTTGTCAGTCTGTGTTAGTAATCCTGTCGAAAGCGGCTTTTTGTATTGTGTAGTGGAGCTGCATAAGTGTGGCTCTCCACTTTTTGGAGGATCAAGTTTTGAAATCAGTGGAATTAGACTATGATGGCTAATGAAATGGATTACGTCTCCGGATTACATCTTCAAACTAAGGGCAACAGTGGCATGGCATTTCTGACACAATAATATATACAGGTAAGATAGCTAGCTACATTTTCAGATATTACACGTTTTCTAATTTTGGCAGAAATTGTTTTCATTTCAAGCTAAAGTGTACTGTTAGCTAGCTAACTAAGGTTAGCTGGCTGGCTCCCTAGCTGATGTTATCATTAATTTCCTAGAGCCATTTGCTGTTCTAGTTAGCTAACATTGAACATGGTTGGTTAGCTCCCAGCACTGTGCCATTGTTGGCACTGTTCATTGTTGTTTAACTAGCTAACATTAGCTGGCTGACTCATTAGCTAACATTATGTGATGTGTGTGAACTTACACTTTGTTTACCTAGCTAGATAACGTAAACTCACCCCATTCCATACAAATGCGCGCATCCGCAACATTCAAACGAGGATACGAAGAAAACTAATGGGACTGTAGCGACTGTGTTGACTTCAAAATCGGGGGGGGGGGGGGGGGGGGGGTGAACTAGGTTTCTATTCAAGTGTTGATCGGCATGGGAATGGCTCTACAGTATTGGGGAAAAGCTGAAAAAACGGACCCTCCGTTACATCGGGACGTGTCATGTCGTAACGTACAGCGCGCATAAAGCAACTATTTCTGTCTTACAATCTTTCTCCACCAGGTGTAGCACTACTCTCATCCTTTAAAAACAAGAAATGGACAGTGACGGGGGTAAGGGGGGGATACCTAGTCATTTTTTTGCGTCAACATTGCATGCGATCATCATTCTCAAAGCCGCTGTTTATTTCTAAGATCACTTTAGCACTGCCCTAAAAACCCGATTCAAATTCGACACAAACCTTCAAATAGGTATGTAATGACACATTATATAAACTCTTTATAGTGTTTTATTTATATTTTAGAGGCGATAAGGTGATCAGTTGGACAGATCGAGTGAAAAAAAGGCGTTTTCCCACACATCTCCTCTCCTTCTCACCATCACGCATTAATTTTGCTTCCCCACCCGCCATTTTTAAAAAAGACCCGACGGGGCTCATTGCCTGCTTGAATTATGCAGAAACGGGCATTGTTTAGGTCATGTAATTGATTTTGTTGGAAAGGGGAGAAATTGTGCTTTACAGTGGTATTGACATTACAGTTGATCTGGATGTATTACGTTTTGGGGCGCTAAAATAAGGGAAATTGTACGGACCAAGGCGATGTACGAGTTTACGTTACATTGTTTACCTAGCAAGCTATATGTCTAATGCTAAAGTGTACTGTTAGCTAGCTAATGTTAGCTGGCTGGCTCCCTAGCTGACGTTATTCATCTTTTCCCAGAGCCGTGTGCTGTTCTAGTTAGAGCCTAATGCTAGCTGGCTAACAATGAACATGGTTGGTTAGCTCCCAGCACTATGTTATTGTTGGCACTGTTCATTGTTTAACTATTTAATGTTGGCTGGCTGGCTCGTTAGCTAACGTTACGTGATGTGTGTACAACACCCGTTGAATATGGCCGGTGTCTGCAAGCGCAATGAAATTGTTGCCATTGGTTAGGGTGTTTTCATTCTATCCAGAGGTAAACAAATCATCGTCCAGAGCGTGCGCTTCGAGAGCGAAATTAGATGGGTGGGGCTAAAGCTTAGGGTGAGGGTGTGAACAATGCTGAATGGGTGTAGACAAAGAGCTCTTCACTAGCTAGTAAAACATTCAAAGGCGATTTTCTCAAAAGTGAGTTTACAAGTTGATCAACTATCAAAGCAGAATTACTTTCCTATTGTTCCTCAAATGCAGTGTATGATATACCATTTTGTAGCTCTGAGTCTCTACTTTTATCTAATGTAAAAAACATTATTTTGGCCTCCTGGGTGGAACAGTGGTCTAGGGCATCGCAGTGCTAGCTGTGCCACCAGAGACTCTGGTGACGCCTAGCGTCGTCCGGGTTAGTGAGGGTTTGGCCGGTAGGGATATCCTTGTCTCATCGTGCAATAGCGACTCCTGTGGCGGGCCGGGCGCAGTGCACGCTAACCAGGTTGCCAGGTGCACGGTGTTTCCTCCGACACATTGGTGCGGCTGGCTTCCGGGTTGGATGCACGCTGTGTTAAGAAGCAGTGCGGTTTGGTTGGGTTGTGTTTCGGAGGACGCATGGCTTTCGACCTTCGTCTCTCCCTAGCCCGTACGGGAGTTGTAGCGATGAGACAAGATAGTAACTACTAACAATTGGATACCGCGAAATTGGGGACAAAAGAGGGCAGAATAAATAAAAATGTAAATACATTTTAAAAATGTTGTTTCATAAGACCGAATCCAGGTGGTGTTTAACATATTTCCAAGTCCTATTCTTGAATATCAAGGGGTATAACATGAAAAAAAGTACTTCCCTGAAAACAGTTGGATGGACTCATTCGTGTAGAGTATCTTCTGTTTCCAGAAGGTGTCAAAGTTATCAATACAAGTGACTCAAGCAGAGCTACAGTAGTCTTTTAGCAAGATGTGAAATGCCATCAGTCTGCTAAATCTTTCACATCCACTTCCAACGATCGTACCGGGCCTGAAATTATTGGCTGTTTTTTGGAGTCTTTTAATGCTAAAATCCGTTCTTTAAAATCAATTTTCAAATGTTCCGAGCTAGCCCTCCTGATGTCGTTTGACCACACATGGACTACAACAGTGTCAGCTCCCGGCATCTGTGGTAGAATAGTCGGAAGCAGTCTTATTATATCCTGTACTTGTGCTCCTGGTAGCAGAGAGTTTTTGGCTCACAGTCTGTGAGTCTGTGGGTTTTTGGTTCACAGTCTGGTGAGACTGGGAGCTCCGAGGATCTGAACCTGAGGTAGAAGCCACCGGAGAGGGAGAGAGAGCCGAGGACAAAGACGCAGTTACCTCCGGATCCGATCTTGATTGTGTAACCACCACGGACGATGTCTCCAGAACCTCTGGATCCAGGGCATAAAAGCTGTTTCTGGTCTGTGTCAGTTCCAGGCTCAACATCTCCATGGAGACCTTTGTTGCCAGAGAATGCCTTCTTCGACTTCCACGGTGAGTGATGTACCTCCATGGCTGGTTGGTTGGGTTGAGATCAGCTTCGTTCTCCAGGGAAGGGGGAGACCCCTTCGGGGATGGAACCCTGCCTAGCGGCGAAACTTCCACCAGACCAGAGTGGCGTCCGGCTACTGGGATGGAAGAAAAATAAAAAGTAGGTGGGCGTGGGTTCCCCAGTAGCTTATGTAGGTTTGCTACTTGCTTGCTAGAAGTGGCTACTTTGCTCCTGTAGTCCTCCGTAAGCAAGCAGTTGCTACATTGACATTCAACACCGTCCACATTGTCCTGGATCAAAGCAAAGTAAACACAGCTCCTGCAACGTTGGAAACGTTCAATGGCGGCCTCCATTTGAGTCCACAGAGCCAGCTAGGCTAGCTAGGCTTTTGCATCTCTCCCCTATATGGAATCTTGCAGGATCCCGGGACAGATAGCAGCACTCACAGCAATTTAGCCCAACAGAGCCACAGGATTCAAAATAAAATAAAAAATATATGAAAACACTGTCAGCTTTTAAACCGAGGTGTTTAGTTCAGGTTTCAGCATTCGACAGGTTTCAGTTTTGGTCGTACGACCAACAATACAACTTTCCCGAATTGGATCCTTTGTTTGTACCCCCCAGGGCAATTTCCCTTATCCAGAGTCTGCTCCAAAACATCACAGAAGAGGTATTCGCAGTGGACTTCTAGTCCAATTTAAGGCGTGAACACCATCCACCGCTGAGTATATTATTCGGTAATGTTCAGAGATGCAACAGGTTTTAACCTACCAGTGAAAATAGAGGGCGCCAAATTCAAACCACAGAAATCTCATAATTACAATTCCTAAAACATACGTGTCTTACATCATTTTAAAGCTTTTCTTCGTTGTTAATCCCACCAAAGTGTCCGATTTCAAATATGCTTTTCAGCGAAAGCACTACAAACTATTATGTTAGGTCTCCACCAAACCACAATAAGCACAGCCATTTTCCAGCAAAATTTAGCCTTCACAAAAACCAGAAATAAACATAAAAATGAATCACTAACCTTGAATTATCTTCATCAGATGACACTCATAGGACTTCATGTTACACAATACATGCATGTTTTGTTTGATTAAGTTCATATTTATATTTTAAAAATCCGAGTTTACATTGGCGAGTTAGATTCACTAGTTCCAAAAACTTCAAGTGATTTTGCATAGCCCCATCATTCAACAGAAATACTCATCATAAATGTAGATGATAATACAAGTTATACACATGGAATTATAGATATACCTCTCCTTAATGCAACCGCTGTGTCAGATTTCAAAAAAACTTTACGGAAAAAGAAAAGCATGCAATAATCTGAGACGGCGCTCAAAGTAAAAATACCACAGCTGCAACGATTGCATCAACATAAACAAGAAATTACATGATAAATATTCCCTTACCTTTGATCATCTACATCAGAAAGCACTCCAGGAATCCCAGGTCCACAATAAATGTTTGTTTTGTTCGAAAATGTCCAAATACCTTCTTTTGTTAGGCGTTTGGTCTACTCATCCAAACGTTAATTCTGGTCAGCGTTATATCGGACGAACACTTCAAAAAGTGATATTACCGGTCGAAGAAACATTTCAAACTAAGTACAGAACCAATCATTAGGATGTTTTTAACATTTAGCTTCAATAAAGTTCCAACCGGAGTATTCCTTCTTGTCTACGTGAGCAATGGAACGCAACTGACTACCATGAGGGGAAAGTGCATCACAAAATGGCTGCTTGATGGACATCTGATATATTCTGCTCTCATTCACTCCCACAACAACATAGAAGCCTGATTATAATTTCTATTGATGGTTGACTTCTAGCAGAACTCCTAGGCAGTGCAACATCATTGGGGGATTTCATTGAGGGACTGAATACATACAAGCTCAGATTTCTGACTTCTTGTTTTGATTTCAACTCAGGATTTTGCGGTTACTAGTCCAACACTCTAACCACTAGGCTATCCTGCCACCCCAATGAGTTCTGTTATACTCACAGACATCATTCAAACAGTTTTAGAAACTTCAGAGTGTTTTCTACCCACTAATAATAATATGCAAATATTATTAATATTATATGCAACTATTGAGGAGCAGGCCGTTTGATATGGGCACCTTTCATCCAAGCTACTCAATACTGCTCCTGCAGCCATAAGAAGTTAACAATATGTTTATCTTTCATTTGCTGTATTGGACTTGTTAATGTGTGAAAGTTACATATTTCAAAAAAATATTTTGGAATTTTGCGCGCTGCCTTTTCAGTGGAATGTTCTCGAAGAAAGGTTAAAGCTGGGAGCAAGATTAAAAAACAGCTTCTATCTTAAGGCCATCAGACTGTTAAATAGCCATCACTCGTCGGCTTCCACCCGGTTAAGCAATCCTGCACCTTAGAGGTTGCTGCACTATATACATAGACTTGGAATCACTGGCCACTTTAATAATGCAACACTCGTCACTTTAATAATGTTTACATACTGCTTGACTCATGTCATATGTATATACTGTATTCTATTCTACTGTATTTTAGTCAATGCCACTCCAACATTGCATGATCTAATAGTTATATATTTCTTAATTAGATTATTTTACTTTTAGATGTGTGTTTTGTTGGACTCGTTTTTAGATACTACTGTACTGTTAGATACTACCAGACAAGAATTTTGCCACACCCGCAATAACATTTGCTAAATATGTGTATGTGACCAATACAATTGTATTTGATTTGATAGCAGTGGGTGTAAAGCCATTATACAAAGGTTTTTCCATGAACAGACTATGATCGATAATGTCAAAGCCGCATTGCAGTCTAACAAAACAGCTCCCACAATCTTTTTATAATCAATTTCTCTCAGCCTATTATCAGCCATTTGTGTAAGTGCTGTGCTTGTTGAATGTCCTTCCCTATGAGCGTGCTGAAAGTCTGTTGTCAAATTTTTTACAGTAAAATTGCATTGTATTTGGTCAAATATTTTTTTTCTCCAAACCTGTACTAATGGGTTACAGGCTGATTGGTCAGCTATTTGAGCCATTAAAGGGGTTTTTACTCTTCTTGGGTAGCGGAATTACTTCTGCTTCCCTCCAGGCCTGAGGGAACCCACTTTCTAGTAGGCTTAGATTGAAGATATGGCAAATACAAGTGGCAATATCGTCCGCTATTATCTTCAGTCATTTTCCAAGTTGTCTTACAAGTCTTACAAGCGTCTTACAAGACCCCAATAATTTTTCACCTCTTCCACACTAACTTAAGAGAATTCAAAATTACAAGGCTTGTCTTTTGTAATTTGATCAGTTATACTTGTCAGCATTTGTTGCTAGCATGCCATGCCTAAGTTTTAAAAAAAAATTATTGGAAAGATTAGTAAAGTAAATGGCAATATCAATGTCTGTTGTGATGAGTTTGCCTTTTTTCCCATAACGTCTTTATATAATTTATCTTTGTTTCATACTATAATTTCTTATTTTTATTCCGTTTAGTCACATGATTTCTCAATTTGCAGTATGTTTGCCAATCGGTTGTGCATCCAGACTTATTTTCTATACCTTTTGCCTCATCCCTCTCAACCATAACATTTTTAAATTCCTCATGAATCCACAGGAATTTAACAGTCATACAGTAATTTTCTTAATGGGTGCATGCTTATTAGTAACTGGAATAAGCTATTTCATAAATGTGTTAAGTGCAGCATCTGGTTGCTCCTCATTACACACCACATACCATAAAATATTCTTTACATCGTCAACATAGGAATCACTACAAAACTTCTTGTATGACCTCTTATAAGCTATATTAGGCCCAGCCTTTAAAACTTTGGTTTTCCTACTATATTGTGACCATTACATCCAATGTTGTTGGGTACTGCTTTAAATGTCTGCAGCATTAGTAAAGATGTGACCAACACATGTTTATGATTTCATTCCCATGCTGATTGTAACTACCCTGGTATGTTGACTGATAACCTGAAACAGGTTGCATGCACTGGTTACAGTTTGAAGCTTTTTCCTGAGTGGACAACTTGATAAAAGCCAGTTAATATTTAAATCACCCAAAAAATATAACTCTGTTGATATCACATACATTATCAAGCATTTCACACATATTATCCAGATACTGACTGTTAGCACTTGGTGGTCTATAGCAGCTTCCCATAAGAATGGGCTTTAGGTGAATCTGTCATGTATTGTCATATTATGTCTTCTTCCTGTTCTTTCTCTTCACTCCGTCTCCCTCTGCTGGTCGTATTAGGTTACCTTCTCTCCCTCTCCTTCCCCCAGCTGCTCCTCATCTTCTCTAACTACCTCGTTCACCCTTTTCCCACCTGTTCCCTTTTTTCCCTCTGATTAGGTCTCTATTTCTCTCTCTGTTCCTGCTTCTGTCTTTGTCAGATTCTCGTTTGAGTTTCTCATGCCAGAACCAAACTATCGTCTTGTTTGCTTCAACCTTGTCCTGTCCTGTCGGAATATGCCTGTTCATCTGAGGCTACGTGTGATCAGGTACCTCTGTCCTCTACAACCCAGCTATTCTCCTCTGCTGCTAGAAGGGGACTCTAACCCAGCTATTCTCCTCTGCTGCTAGAAGGGGAACTCGTCTGTGATATTCAGAAGGACTTTATGTTTCATTTGTCGCCCTCTCTGCGGGTTGTTTATTTTGCCATCGTAGTGGATTTGAAGAGGATCTATGTCTTACCTGTGTTTTGACATTAAAGGACTCTGTTTTTGGGTCCTCACTCACGTGCACAACAGAAGAATCTGACCAAGAATGGACCCAGCGACTTCGGATCCTCTCCACTCAGCCGTCGAGATCCAGGGAGCGATGCTAGGCAGACACGAGCAGGAATTGTCTGCTGCTCGACATGCCGTTGAGACCCTGGCCGCCCAAGTCTCCAACCTCACAGAACAGATTCACCATCTCCGCCTCGATCCACCGGCCACTTCCAGGGCTTTCGAATCTCCGGAGCCCAGAATCAATAACCCGCCGTGTTACTCTGGGGAGCCCACTGAATGCCGCTCGTTCCTCACCCAGTGTGATATTGTGTTTTCTCTCCAGCCCAACACTTACTCCAGGAGCACAGCTCGTATCGCCTACGTCATATCTCTCCTTACTGGACGGGCTCGTGAGTGGGGCACGGCAATCTGGGAGGCGAGGGCTGAGTGTACTAACCAGTATCAGGACTTTAAGGAGGAGATGATACGGGTTTTTGATCGTTCTGTTTTTGGAGAGGAAGCTTCCAGGGTCCTGTCTTCCCTATGTCAAGGTAATCGATCCATAACAGATTACTCTATTGAGTTTCGCACTCTTGCTGCCTCCAGTGACTGGAACGAGCCGGCTTTGCTCGCTCGTTTTCTGGAGGGTCTCCGCGCGGAGGTAAAGGATGAGATTCTCTCCCGGGAGGTTCCTTCCAGCGTGGATTCCTTGATTGAACTCGCTATTCGCATAGAGCGACGGGTTGATCTTCGTCACCGAGCTCGTGGAAAGGAGCTCGCGTTCTCCGTTGCCCCCCTCTCCGCATCACTACCATCTTCCTCCGCCGGCTCGGGTGCTGAGCCTATGCAGCTGGGGGGTATCCGCATCTCGACTAAGGAGAGGGAACGGAGAATCACCAACCGCCTCTGTCTCTATTGCTGTTCCGCTGGTCATTTTGTCACTTCATGTCCAGTAAAAGCCAGAGCTCATCAGTAAGCGGAGGGCTACTGGTGAGCGCTGCTACTCTGGTCTCTCCTTCAAGATCCTGCACTACCTTGTCGGTCCATCTACGCTGGACCGGTTCGTCAGCTTCCTGCAGTGCCTTGATAGACTCTGGGGCGGAGGGCTGTTTTATGGACGAGACCTGGGCTCGGGAACATGACATTCCTCTCAGACAGTTAAGGGAGCCCACGGCCTTGTTCGCTTTGGATGGTAGTCCTCTCCCCAGGATTCAGCGTGAGACGCTACCTTTAACCCTCACTGTCTCTGGTAATCATAGTGAAACCCTTTCTTTTTTAATTTTTCGTTCACCTTTTACACCTGTTGTTTTGGGCCATCCCTGGCTAGTTTGTCATAATCCTTCTATTAATTGGTCTAGTAATTCTATCCTCTCCTGGAACGTCTCTTGTCATGTGAAATGTTTAATGTCTGCTATCCCTCCTGTTTCCTCTGTCTCTTCTTCACAGGAGGAGCCTGGTGATTTGACAGGGGTGCCGGAGGAATATCACGATCTGCGCACGGTGTTCAGTCTGTCCAGGGCCACCTCTCTTCCTCCACACCGGTCATATGATTGTAGTATTGATCTCCTTCCGGGAACCACTCCCCCCCGGGGTAGACTATACTCTCTGTCGGCTCCCGAACGTATGGCTCTCGAAGATTATTTGTCTGTAGCTCTTGACGCCGGTACCATAGTCCCCTCCTCCTCTCCCGCCGGAGCAGGGTTTTTTTTTGTTAAGAAGAAGGACGGGTCCCTGCGCCCCTGCATAGATTATCGAGGGCTGAATGACATAACAGTGAAGAATCGTTATCCGCTTCCTCTTATGTCTTCAGCCTTCGAGATCCTGCAGGGAGCCAGGTTTTTCACTAAGTTGGACCTTCGTAACGCTTACCATCTCGTGCGCATCAGGGAGGGGGAGGAGTGGAAGACGGCGTTTAACACTCCGTTAGGGCACTTTGAATACCGGGTTCTTCCTTTCGGCCTCGTTAACGCTCCAGCTGTCTTTCAGGCATTAGTCAATGACGTCCTGAGAGACATGCTGAACATCTTTGTTTTCGTTTACCTTGAAGATATCCTGATTTTTTTCACCGTCACTCCAGATTCATGTTCAGCACGTTCGACGTGTCCTCCAGCGCCTTTTAGAGAATTGTCTTTTTGTGAAGGCTGAGAAGTGCACTTTTCATGCCTCCTCCGTCACATTTCTCGGTTCTGTTATTTCCGCTGAAGGCATTAAGATGGATCCCGCTAAGGTCCAAGCTGTCATTGATTGGCCCGTCCCTAAGTCACGCGTCGAGCTGCAGCGCTTTCTCGGCTTCGCGAATTTCGATCGTCGTTTCATCCGTAATTTCGGTCAGGTGGCAGCTCCTCTCACAGCCCTTACTTCTGTCAAGACGTGCTTTAAGTGGTCCGTTTCCGCCCAGGGAGCTTTTGATCTCCTCAAGAATCGTTTTACATCCGCACCTATCCTTGTTACACCTGACGTCTCTAGACAGTTCATTGTCGAGGTTGACGCGTCAGAGGTGGGCGTGGGAGCCATTCTTTCTCAGCGCTCCCTCTCTGACGACAAGGTTCACCCTTGCGCGTATTTTTCTCATCGCCTGTCGCCGTCGGAACGTAACTATGATGTGGGAAACCGCGAACTGCTCGCCATCCGCTTAGCCCTAGGCGAATGGCGACAGTGGTTGGAGGGGGCGACCGTTCCTTTTGTCGTTTGGACTGACCATAGGAACCTTGAGTACATCCGTTCTGCCAAACGACTTAATGCGCGTCAGGCTCGTTGGGCGCTGTTTTTCGCTCGTTTCGAGTTCGTGATTTCTTATCGTCCGGGCTCTAAGAACACCAAGCCTGATGCTTTATCTCGTCTCTTCAGTTCTTCAGTAGCCTCCACTGACCCCGAGGGGATTCTCCCTGAGGGGCGTGTTGTCGGGTTGACTGTCTGGGGAATTGAGAGGCAGGTAAAGCAAGCACTCACTCACACTCCGTCGCCGCGCGCTTGTCCTAGGAACCTTCTTTTCGTTCCCGTTCCTACTCGTCTGGCTGTTCTTCAGTGGGCTCACTCTGCCAAGTTAGCCGGCCACCCCGGCGTTCGGGGTACGCTTGCTTCCATTCGCCAGCGTTTTTGGTGGCCCACCCGGGAGCATGACACGCGTCGTTTCGTGGCTGCTTGTTCGGTCTGCGCGCAGATTAAGTCCGGTAACTCCCCTCCTGCCGGCCGTCTCAGACCGCTTCCCATTCCCTCTCGACCGTGGTCTCACATCGCCTTAGATTTTATCACCGGACTGCCTTCGTCAGCGGGGAAGACTGTTATTCTTACGGTTGTCGATAGGTTCTCTAAGGCGGCTCATTTTATTCCCTTTGCTAAGCTCCCTTCTGCTAAAGAAACGGCACAAATCATCATCGAGAATGTTTTCAGAATTCATGGCCTTCCGTCAGACGTCGTTTCGGACAGGGGTCCGCAATTCACGTCTCAATTTTGGAGGGAGTTTTGCCGTTTGATTGGGGCTTCCGTCAGTCTCTCTTCCGGCTTTCACCCCCAGTCTAACGGTCAAGCAGAACGGGCCAATCAGACTATTGGTCGCATCTTACGCAGTCTTTCTTTTCGTAACCCTGCGTCTTGGTCAGAACAGCTCCCCTGGGCAGAATACGCCCACAACTCGCTTCCTTCGTCTGCGACCGGGCTATCTCCTTTTCAGAGTAGCCTCGGGTACCAGCCTCCGCTGTTCTCGTCTCAGTTCGCCGAGTCCAGCGTCCCCTCCACTCAGGCTTTTGTCCAACGTTGCGAGCGCACCTGGAAGAGGGTCAGGTCTGCACTTTGCCGTTATAGGGCGCAGACTGTGAGAGCCGCTAATAAGCGTAGAACTAAGAGTCCTAGATATTGTCGCGGTCAGAGAGTTTGGCTCTCCACTCAGAACCTTCCCCTTAAGACAGCTTCTCGCAAGTTGACCCCGCGGTTCATTGGTCCGTTCCGTATTTCTCAGATCATTAATCCTGTCGCAGTGCGACTTCTTCTTCCGCGATATCTTCGTCGCGTCCACCCGGTCTTCCATGTCTCCTGTGTTAAGCCCGTTCTTCGCGCCCCCGCTCGTCTCCCCCCCCCCCCCCCCCCCCCATCCTTGTCGAGGGCGCACCTATCTACAGGGTCCGTAAGATTTTGGACATGCGTCCTCGGGGCCGTGGTCATCAGTACCTAGTGGATTGGGAGGGGTACGGTCCTGAGGAAAGGAGTTGGGTTCCCTCTCGGGACGTGCTGGACCGTTCGCTGATCGATGATTTCCTCCGTTGCCACCAGGTTTCCTCCTCGAGTGCGCCAGGAGGCGCTCGGTGAGTGGGGGGGTACTGTCATGTATTGTCATATTATGTCTTGTTCCTGTTCTTTCTCTTCACTCCGTCTCCCTCTGCTGGTCGTATTAGGTTACCTTCTCTCCCTCTCCTTCCCCCAGCTGCTCCTCATCTTCTCTAACTACCTCGTTCACCCTTTTCCCACCTGTTCCCTTTTTTCCCTCTGATTAGGTCTCTATTTCTCTCTCTGTTCCTGCTTCTGTCTTTGTCAGATTCTCGTTTGAGTTTCACATGCCAGAACCAAACTATCGTCTTGTTTGCTTCAACCTTGTCCTGTCCTGTCGGAATCTGCCTGTTCATCTGAGGCTACGTGTGATCAGGTACCTCTGTCCTCTACAACCCAGCTATTCTCCTCTGCTGCTAGAAGGGGACTCTAACCCAGCTATTCTCCTCTGCTGCTAGAAGGGGAACTCGTCTGTGATATTCAGAAGGACTTTGTTTCATTTGTCGCCCTCTCTGCGGGTTGTTTATTTTGCCATCGTAGTGGATTTGAAGAGGATCTATGTCTTACCTGTGTTTTGACATTAAAGGACTCTGTTTTTGTTAAACCGCTTTTGGGTCCTCACTCACGTGCACAACAGAATCAGATGAACCTGTAGCCATATTACTGCAACAGTGCTTAACATGAGATCCTCTCTAAGCTTTACAGGAATGTGATTCTGAATATAAACAGCAACACCTCCACCATTGGCATAAGTTTTTTTCTGTTCATTTTATAACCATGTATTGCTGCCACTGTATCAAAGGTATTATCTAGGTGAGTTTCAGAGAATATGAATATGAATGCCGTCTTATAAGCAAGTTAATGATTTCATGAACTTCTTAGGCTACATATGTTAATAAGGGCTATTTTTTCACATTTTTCTGGGGTTCGTGATTGTTTTCAATGCTTAGCAGAAATAGACATGCTCATGTTATTTATGTTTGAGCTGATAGTGCAGGGTGAGCTGCACACAATGGATTTCCTACTAGGGCAACTGTGTCAATGCTAACAGTTTAACTCTGGTTCATGTTACTGCATACAATAGCTGTAGGCTTAACAGAGGCATTCAGGGCCGTTAGAGGGACATAATTATGTTACTTACATTGTGTCTGCCAACGCCCCTGGGATAATGTACATTTGCTGCAGCTTTATGATAACTCAGAGACACAATGGTAGGGATTAACTGAGCTGGGCTTGGGTCACTGAGTCCAGGAGTAAATATGATTCAGATGGACTTCATCATTTCTACAGGAAATGTAGAAAGTTTCCAGAAGGTGTCAAAGTTATCTATAGAGCTACAGCACTATTTTAGCCAGGTGTGTAATGCCAGTATTCAGCTGAATCTTTCACACCCGCTACCCTATGATGGTACCGGACCTGAATAATTTGGCGCTTTTTCAGTTCGTTAAAATACATTTTGAGAATTTCCGAGCTAGCCCTCCTAATGTCATTTGACCCCACATGGAATACGACAGCGTCAGCTCCCGGCAACTGTTGTAGAAATGTCGAAAGCAGCCTTGTAATGTCCTGTACTCATAATCCAGGATAGCACAGAGTTTTTGCCCTGGGAACTATGATTTATTTTTACCATAAAACTGGCAATGACGACAGCTGGTGCAATAGCTGAGGAGGAACGTCTGTTCTTTCGCCTCAACTGATTTCGCAAACCCCTCGAGGACCGAAGGGCCCGATGGACCGGAGCCAGCTGTAGTATCCATTGTGGATGATGAATGGACTGGAGTCTCAGACAGCCTCACAGTGGATCTGAACCCGAGGTAGAAGCCACCGGAGAGGGAGACCAGACAGAGGCGCAGGTACCTCTGGATCCGATCTCGAATTGGAAGCCCCCAGGGAAGAAGGTGCCGAAACCTCTGGATGCAGGGCGGCGAAGCTGTTTCTAGTCTGTGTCCGGTCCAGGCTTAACATCTCCAAGAAGGCCCCCGTTGCCAGAGGACCCTGCTTTCGAGTTCCACTGCAAGTGTTATATCTCCATGGCTGGTTGGTAGGATTGAGAACAGGAAAATCCACCAAGTCATCCAGGAGCATCCCACCAACTCCATTCTCCAGGGAAGGGGGAGACCCTTTCTGAGAGGGATCGCTGCAGAGTACCAGCCATTCAGCTGTGGGGAGCAGACACTTCCACCAGGCTAGAGCGGTGTCCGGCTATTGGGGTAGAAGAGAAAGAAAAAGTAGGCAGGTGTGGATTCCCCAGCTACCTGTTTGCTAAGAGTACCTACTTCACCCCTGTAGTCCTCTGCAAGCAAACAGTTGCAGTTTACATCATGTGAAATCCATTTGACATTGTGTAGAACCAGTTTTGAATAATGTATACATGTTGGTTAGGCATTTTTACTCCTCAATGATTCCCAGTGAATCACTAGATGTCCACCATCTCCCCTCTCCCCAGGTGAAGAAAGTAAACCTATCCAAGGACGAGTCCCTGACTATCCTTGGCTATGGCGGGACGGGACCAGAACTCTTAGCCAATGAGACCCTGATGCGTGAGGGTCAGGTGATTCGAAGCTCAACCAATCAGGTGCAGATTTACTACCGCAGTCTCCGGCAGACTGATCATGGTGTGTTCAGCCTACACTATCAAGGTAAATTCAGAGTGGCGTCTTTTCTTTTTCCAAGAAAACATGTTTGAGTCAATACAATGGTTTTATAAGGGTGCTGTCCACAACAAGGAGGGGAAGCACACCAAACTTGAGGTGATTATTTTAGTTTAATAAAAATAAAAAAGTGAAACGACTACTCAAATTTCGCATGAATACATTATCAAGATGTATCACATCCGGCCGTGTTTTAGAGTCCCAGGTTTGGTCAGGGTAGGCCGTTATTGTAAATAAGGATTTGTTCTTAGCTGACTTGCCGAGTTAAAATAAAGGTTAAATATATATTTTGTAATAAAATAAGTTATTCCACCCCAGTGAGCGCTTTGAGTGTGATGGTTTGTTCACATGTCATCCTGCCTTGTTTTGTACAATTGATCTGTAGCACTCTCTCTTTCTTCTATCTTTCTCACTCCCTTAATCTGTCCTACATGCAACAGCCTTCCTCCTCTCCTGCATGTTCCCTCTTTCTCCTGATGGAGGGGGTGTGACAGTAACGGACATCCACCCCGGAGGCCATGCCCACTTCCACTGTGACCCTGGCTTCCAGGTCAGGGGCCACGAGGTAGCCACCTGCTTGAACATGACTCAACCCCATTGGAGCTCTCCTGAACCTCAGTGTGTGGGTTAGTGTTCGCTATCTTCTGACTGTAGAATCTTTGACCATGTCAATAGGATACAATAATTGTCTGGCCTGCACAGAAAATGTGTTTCCTGAAACGCACAATGCAACTTTGTTTTGGCCAGTATGGGTACTGTGAGCTCATTGGAAATTGTTTTTCCACAGAAGGCCCCACATCTCACACAGTTGAGGGAAGTTTCTGTGGCTGGCCCCAACGCTAGTGTCCACACACAGTGTACATAACTGATGACACTTGTTCTTCCCAACTGTTAGCTGTGTCATGTGGAGGGTGGATCCGAAACGCGACCGTGGGTAGAATCTTCTCGCCGCCTCCTCCATCTACGAGTAACCATAGCAACGGCAATAATCTGAGCTGCCATTGGCTACTGGAGGCCAAGGAGGGACACAGGCTTCACCTCCACTTTGAGAGGGTTGCGCTGGACGAGGACAATGATAAGTAAGTTAAGATGTTAAAGGGGCAATCTGCAATTGCTACATCCATTGTTTTACTTTTAAATTATATATATATACCCTTTGATCCTTAAGGAATGTAACTTATAAATGCCTCATGAGCTTAGTTCAACTGTCTTACCCCATCATTACCCAAAATATAACCTTGTTTTTACTTCTATCTAATTGTAAACAAACACTGTATAAAGTCCAAACATGTTCAAGTCATATGGATGGTCAGTCTATGAATTTGAGAGTGGTTACATGTCTCCAGCCCCATCCCTCAGCTATTTACCAAATCAGTGGTGTGGTAAAAGCTGAGTTATTGTTCAAACTGCAGATTCAGCTGCTCAATTCCACATGAATAATGTAAAACCGATCTTAGTACAATTCTATTTTCTAACCCAGTACTGTGTATTGGTTGGATAATAACTTACTTCTCATGGACTTTGAAAAAGTGAAGTTGCAAAAGTACAGCAATAATTTGGCTGCATTGTATTGTGAGTTCAGCATAGACCATCATAGGCTGATCCAGTATAAATGCTGGTTTTGCTGGTGACCAGCCTTCACTGTGTTTTTGCTGGTGACCTGCCTTCGCTGTGTTTTGGACACTAGTATTAGTTTTCACTCTGTTTGTCATAACCTAACAGACAACTAGTCAAAGCTCAAACCAAGTTTTTACCCGACTTGTCTAGTTAAATAAAGGTTACATTTAAAAAACAACTGGCGGCAACCGCAGCACAGTCAATAGGAGGTAAACAGTGGCTGGTGCGGAAAATAGTTAACTTGTTATGCAAGTATTGCACAGAAAACCTTCACCAGTCGAGCAATTCATTTTTACAATAATCTTCATTTTAATTAGACTTTACAAACAACAAGAGGGCTTAATTGGAGTCTATTTCTTCGGAGCCTAGACCAATATGAAATAAATTAACTGGCTGAGGTAGGCTATGCAGCCTAATAGAAGTAGTATTTTTTTTTTATTAGGCCTACTTACAATTGCAACTGGTCAAAAAATGTAGCATCCTACATAAAACATTAATTTAAAGAAAAAAAGTCTGCACGTTCGAACTAAAACGATGTAACTAATAATGAAAAGTGCACATTTGTAAATCCCAAACTCTAAAAGTAATTGGAAAGGTAGGTACAAATTATGTGTGACATTGTGGTTACAATAAAGAATGTAAACAAGATGCTGTGTTTATTTACAGTAGCGATGGACAATTGGAGGCATTTTGAAAACACTTGTTTTTCACAAATATAGTAGTACTGTAGGAGGTGTAGCCCATAATGCAAATGTTTCCTATTAGCCCGGCTACTGTTGTGAAAATCCCTCAACTTGCAATGTATTCGATGCTTCGATGCTTATGTATTCTAAAGTGTTACATTTCTTACTCAAAACAGCAGTAACGAGCAGCCTGGTGACCTATAGGCTGGAGAGGGAGCACACGTGACAGTCAGACTGCACAAAGTGCCTAATAAACAAATGCAGGTGTCTTATATCTTCACAATGCTTTAAATGCTTTATTATCCAAATGTTTAACTTGTTATGGCTGCAATGCCGGTAACGGGATCGATATGACAACTACCAGTGAAAATAGAGGGCTCCAAATTCAAACCACAGATATCTCATAATTACAATTCCTAAAACATACATGTGTCTCATATCATTTTAAAGTTAATCTTGTTGTTAATCCCACCAAAGTGTCCGATTTCAAATAGGCTTTTCAGCGAAGCACTACAAGTGATTATGTTAGGTCTCCACCAAACCACAATAAGCACAGCCATTTTCCAGCAAAATATAGCATTCACAAAAAGCAGAAATAGAGATAAAATGAATCACTAACCTTGAATTATCTTCATCAGATGACACTCATAGGACTTCATATTACACAATACATGTAAGTTTTGTTTGATAAAGTTAATATTTAAATAAAAAAATCTGAGTTTACATTGGCGTATTAGATTCACTAGTTCCAAAAACATCAAGTGATTTTGCATAGCCACATCGTTTCAACAGAAATACTCATCATAAATGTAGATGATAATACAAGTTATACACATGGAATTATAGATAAACCTCTCCTCAATGCAACTGCTGTGTCAGATTTCAAAAAAAGTTTATGGAAAAAACAACACATGCAATAATCTGAGACGGCGCTCAGAACAGAAGCCAAATTAGCCGCCATGTTGGAGTCAACAGAAACCAGAAAATACATGATAAATGTTTCCTTACCTTTGATGAACTTCATCAGAATTCAGTCCTAGGAATCCCAGGTCCACAATAAATGCTTGATTTGTTCGAAAATGTCCGTTATTTATGTCCAATTAGCTACTTTGGTTCGCGCGTTTGGTAAACAATTCCAAAATCCACTATAACGTGACGAAATGTCCAAAAGTTCCGTAACAGTCAGTAGAAACATGTCAAACGATGTACTGAATCAATCTTTAGAATGTTTTTTACATATATCTTGAATAACGTTCCAACCGGAGAATTAGAATGACTTCAGATGACCGGTGGAACGCAGGTCCTTCACCTGTGAACGTGCATGGTGAAAGAATGGTCAACTCGTGGCACTGGTGACTATTTCCTGTCTCATTCGACTCCCCTTCACATTAGAGTCATCAGACAAAGTTCTATTGACTGCTGATTTCTAATGGAAGGCGTAGGAAGTGAAAACTCATCCATTTCTCGCTGTCATTTCAATGAGAGCTTGTTTGAAAATCTGCCACCCCCAGAAATTATACAAACAGGAAGTGGAATTTCTCAGGTTTTTGCCTGCAATATGAGTTCTATTATACTCACAGACATAATTCAAACCGTTTTAGAAACTGCAGAGTGTTTTCTATCCAATACTAATAATAATATGCATATATTAGCATCTGGGACAGAGTAGGTTCAATCTGGGCAGGCTATTCATCCAAAAGTGAAAATGCTGCCCCATATCCCAAAAAGGTTAAGGAGAAGTCTTGTGTCACTGGCAGCTTTCAGCTGTGCTTCCCTTTGCAGTCTGTAATAGTTTGCAAGCCCTTCCACATCCGACTAGCTTTGGAGCCGCTGTAGTACGATTCGGTGTAGTTTGATTCGATCTTAATCCTGTATTGACGCTTTGCCTGTTTGATGGTTCGTCGGAGGGAATAGCAGGATTTCTTATATGCTTCCGGATTAAAGACCCGCTCCTTGAAAGTGGCAGCTCTACCCTTTAGCTCAATGCAAATGTTTTCTGTAATCTATGGCTTCTGGTTGGGGTATGTAAATACAGTCACTGTGGGGATGATGTCCTCGATGCACTTATTGATAAAACCAGTGGCTGATGTGGTGTACTCCTCAACGCCATCGGAAGAATCCCGGAACATATTCCAGTCTGTGCTAAACTACAGGACTGCTTTGTTAGCATCTGCTTCATCTGACCACTTTTTTAAAGACCGAGTCAATGGTGATTCCTGCTTTAATTGTTGCTTGTAAGCAGGAATCGGGAGTATAGGTTTTCGCCTGCCATATGAGTTCTGTTATACTCACAGACATCATTCAAACAGTTTTAGAAACGTCAGAGTGTTTTCTATCCAATACTAATAATAATATGCATATATTAGCATCTGGGACAGAGTAGGTTCACTCTGGGCAGGCTATTCATCCAAAAGTGAAAATGCTGCCCCATATCCCAAAAAGGTTAAGGAGAAGTCTATCTTTAAATCGGACACGATGGGTAGATTAACAAGATGTTTATCTTTCATTTGCTGTATTGGACTTGTTAATGTGTGAAAGTTACATATGTCTAAAATGTTGAATTTCGCCTTTTCAGCGGAATATTGTCGATGTGTTCCGCTAGCGGAACCCCTGCGCTAGAAAGGTAAACAAAGCTTCCAGGACTTCTTTATCAGTGAATTCCCGAAAAGAAAACTCCTGACCAGCATTTTTAGTATCATTCGATAGATTTTCACCATCTACATCCAAACTACTCTATTCAAGAGCTGGCTTTGAAATACATTCAAATATTAAGCCTGCAGATATAAAATGGTGATTAAATTAATTAATTATATCAATTTTGTCAGTAATAGGGCCAGAATCTAAATTATTTAATTTGGGGAGAGAAGAGGAGACACAACCCTTCAGTGATTTAACAGCTTTCCAGAATTTTGCTGGGTTCCCTGTACATTCAGATAGTGTATAACATAATAATCTGATTTAGCTTTTTTAACTAGTTTTACACACAGATTTCTCAATCGCCTAAAATACTGCCAGTCTGGGCCGGAGTCTGTGAGTCTAGCTTTGGCCCAGGCAGCATCTCTGTTGTGCATGACTTCAGATAGCTCTGGACTGAACCAAGGGCAAGACCGATTTTTAATTCTCCATTTTTAAAGGGAGCATGTTTATCTACAATACAATTGAAAACATTTGTGAAGGGGTTCAGAGCCACCTCTGGGTCAGGTATAGATGCAATACAATCAAAATCCCAAAAATAAAGGTCACAAAAAAAGGCTTGTTAATTTAAATGTTTTAAATTCCTCTTGTTGATAAAGAGGATTGGAACGAGGCATCCGTATATCCCTGACACATATAATGGGACAGTGGTCACTAATATCCTAAGCAAATACCCCACTCCCAGCACATTTCTCTGGAGTTTTTGTAAATATGAGGTCAATCAAATTCGATTTCGTAGGGTCCTTTAAGTTTTGTACTAATCTAATTTTGACTGCTGATTACAAAGCCCACTTGTCCAAAGTTGTTTAAACAGTCAGCATCCTGCGTTCCCCATGCAAGATTAAAATCTCTGGCGATCAACACCTCTGGGGTAGTAAAAATGGTAATTAAATCAGTAAGTTTGTTTAGTCCACACTTCCTGGCAGAGGGTGGACGATAGATTCTTATAACTGTTATTTTTGACTTTGAACCCAACTGAAGACTTAAAGCCAACAATTAAAATAGTTTAGGACTGGAGGTAGCCATTAACCTTTCTGATCTCCCCATCCCGGATCCGGGATCGTGAATGACTCAAGCTCATTACCATAACGCAACGTTAACTATTCATGAAAATCGCAAATGAAATGAAATAAATATGCTAGCTCTCAAGCTTAGCCTTTTGTTAACAACACTGTCATCTCAGATTTTCAAAATATGCTTCTAAACCATTGCAAAACAAGCATTTGTGCAACAGTATTGATGGCTAACGTAGCATTTAGCGTAGCATTTAGCATTAGCATTCAGCTGGCAACATTTACACAAAAAAACAGAAAAGCATTCAAATAAAATCATTTACCTTTGAAGAACTTCAGATGTTTTCAATGAGGAGACTCTCAGATAGCAAATGTTCAGTTTTTCCTGAAAGATTATTTGTTTAGGACAAATCGCTCCGTTTTCTGCGTCACGTTTAGCTATGAAAAAACCCCTGTATCCAGGATTGTGTAAATCTATCAGCAAGCTCATTAGCATAACACAACGTTAACTATTCATGAAAATCGCAAATGAAATGAAATAAAAATGCCATCTCTCAAGCTTAGCCTTTTGTAAACAACACTGTCATCTCAGATTTTCAAAATACGCTTCTCAACCATAGGAAAACAATAATTTGTGTAAAAGTAGCTAGCTAGCGTAGCATTTAGCGTTAGCATTAGCGTTAGCATCCAGCAAGCAACATTTCAACAAAAACATAAAATCCTTAAAATAAAATCATTTACCTTTGAAGAACTTCGGATGTTTTCAATGAGGAGACTCTCAGTTAGATAGCAAATGCTCAGTTTTTTCCAAAAAGATTCTTTGTGTATTAGAAATAGCTCCATTTTGTACATCACATTTGGCTACAAAAAAACCCAGAAAATTCAGTCCTCAAAACGCGAACTTTTTTCCAAATTAACTCCATAATATCGACTGAAAACATGGCAAACGTGGTTTAGAATCAATCCTCAAGGTGTTTTTCACATATCTCTTCGATGATATATCGTTCGTGGAAGCATGGTTTCTCCTCTCAATCAAATGGAAAAATACTTGCAGCTGGCTTTGCGCACCAATTTCGACGCAGGACACCAGGCGGACACTTGGAAAATGTAGTCTCTTATGGTCAATCTTCCAATGATATGCCTACAAATGCGTCACAATGCTGCCGACATCTTGGGGAAACGGCAGAAGGTCTAAGCTTATTCCTGTCGCATTCACAGCCATATAAGGAGACATTAGAAAACAGAGCTTCAGAAATTCTGCTCATTTCCTGTTTGACGTTTCATCTTGGTTTCGCCTGTAGAATGAGTTCTGGGGCACTTACAGACAATATCTTTGCAGATTCTGAAACTTCAGAGTGTTTTCTTTCAAAAACTGTCAAGAATATGCATAGTCGAGCATCTTTTCGTGACAAAATATCGCGCTTAAAACGGGAACGTTTTTTATCCAAAAATGAAATAGCGCCCCTAGAGATCCAACAGAGACACAGAAAGAATATGCCTTGTGTAAATAGCAACACCACCACCTTTGACTTTCTTATCAGCCCTAAACACATTGTAACCATCCATAGAAACCTCAGTGCAGGGTTTTATCAGTTAACCAGGTCTCAGATACAATACAAATATCAGGGTCTGCCTGAGAGGCCCAGATCTTGACATGATCCACTTTAGGTAATAAACTATGAATATTAAGATGTAAAAATGTCAAACCTTTTCTGCATTAAAATCATACAGAGTTTCAATACAAGTCAGATTACTTTGAGATTTCAGAACAACAGGAGACTCAAAGATTGGATTAAACCAATTTTTTATTTTTTTTATTTTTTAGAGGGTGGATCAGATTAATATTGCGGAAAGAATGTTGCTTCCAATGTAATTGTCTGCATCATTTCCAATCCCCCATATTTTTGGGGAAAATATATATATATCCATACACGCATGCATACTGTCTACACATATATACATACACATACCTATATAGACATACATACTTTTTTAAAGAATATACCTTTATTATTATTCCACGCAAACCCTTCCACGGATCTCCCAAATGGAGCAAACTGATAAACACTTCTGCTTCTACCTTCAATCCATACATTTTATACACATTCTACAGACACAGTCTACTTTACAATAGTTCTCTCTTGTTTGTTCTTAGTCCTTCCTCTATTTCTGATGTCCATCCAGTTTGATTTCTATTTGTAACTATGCTATTTCACAAAAGTTCCGAACCTATATACATTTTACAGATCCCGTATGCTTTACATTGTTTATCTTGTTATTAGTCCCACCCTTCAGCTCCATTCAACCCCTCCCATCTGTCTCTCAACATCATCCATTTCGGATTTCTACTTGTCATACATTTTTCAACTGTGCTGTGATGCTTCACAAAGGAATTGAACCTTCCTATTCTCATAGCTTCTACAGATTGTAAATTAAAAATAAAACTATGGCTTTTCAAACCACCCAGTATTGCTATCTGTAGTGTTAGTTCTAGGCAAATGTTGCAATTCTTCAGCCATTCCTGGACCTGTGACCAAAAATGAGCTACATGTGGACAATACCAAAATAAATTATCTAATGACTCTGCCTCCTCACAGCAGAATCTGCAGAGCTGGAAAGATTGTATCCCCCATATTTATAACATTCTATTAGTTGCAAGAATTTTGTATAGTAATTTATAAATTATATATGAATGGATCATTCAGAGATCCTCACTGAACTTCTGGAGAGATTTCGCTGCACTGAGAGTAAAGGGGCTGAATAATTTTGCACGCCCAATTTTTCAGTTTTTGATTTGTTAAAAAAGTTTGAAATATCCAATAAATGTCGTTCCACTTCATGATTGTGTCCCACTTGTTGTTGATTCTTCACAAAAAAATACAGTTTTATATCTTTATGTTTGAAGCCTGAAATGTGGCAAAAGGTCGCAAAGATCAAGGGGGCCGAATACTTTCGCAAGGCACTGTATATGCCAATTATGTGATGATCCGACTGCATTATGTCCCGTATCAACACTTTTTAAACTTTTGGTGCCAGAGAGAATGGTATATGAAAGTAGTCAAGGCGACTAGCTTGATTAAGCCTCCGCCATGTATATCTCACTAGGTCAGTGTATTTAAGTCTCCATATATCCACTAATTGCAATATATCCATGACATTCATGATTTCCTTAAGTGCCTGAGGGTGATAGTTTGTAGTTTGTAGTGTGATTTCCTTTCCAGTCCATAGAGGTATTTAAGACCGTATTAAAATCTCCCACCATAATAATAGAGTCTAGTGTTGCTTGTAGAGTTGATAGATTCTTATATATATTTTAAAAGAAGCTTGGATCATCATTATTCGGACCGTATAGGTTAATAAGCCATATCTGTTTATTGTCCAGTAATCCATCTACCCTGAGGATCTGTTTGGACAATTTGCACATTTGGATCGAAATTATTGTTAATTAAAACCATCACATCTTTTGAATTTCTTTGCCCATGGGAGAAATATATTTCGCCCCCCCCCCAGTTCTTTTTCCACAAAACTTCATCTAAAACTGTTGAATGTGTTTCCTGTAAACAATATATATTATATTCCTTCTCTTTTAGCCAGGTAAATACTGATTGTATTTTCTTATTATCTGCTAGGCCATTACAATTGTAACTGGTTATATTTATTTCACCACCTATCATAATGAGAC
The DNA here is from genome assembly GCF_013265735.2 of Oncorhynchus mykiss. Taxonomy (NCBI): domain Eukaryota; kingdom Metazoa; phylum Chordata; class Actinopteri; order Salmoniformes; family Salmonidae; genus Oncorhynchus; species Oncorhynchus mykiss. The sequence continues at coordinate 45,678,308 of NC_050570.1, read as the reverse complement.
ACAACTTTCAATTATTTTTATCAAAATATATGTTTGTAAACGTACCATTAAAAACTCATCCCGAGTTGGTTTGTCATCCCAATGCCCGGGAAACCACCCTCGACCTACTGTATCCCATAACCCATAACCGACTGGGATACATCCTTTGAAAAGAGCACACAGTGCCATTTACCGAATTGAAGTAGATTAACTGCCAAATGCATTTCCATCGTCCTCACCTCGATTTGTGTTATATATATAGCTGTGGATCATCCTCTATTGTCCCTAACATCTTTTACTTCTTCGCAACAGTTGTGGGATACACACATACACCCACACACACTCAACCAATACCCCCACACAACTCACTAACTCAACAATTTCACCACCCCAGAGCCTAACTCAAGATAGTTCTTGATTTACAAATGTACCTGCAGTTGCAGCTGCACGAGAAAGCTTGCAAGACCGCACAAAAAAATAGGCAAAAATTAAGAGATTTTATTTACCATTGTCACATCCTAGATGATGGAGGTCAAATGTACACCTTTTCCCTGAAACACCCACAATACGGTCACCCGTATTGACCATATTCCCAAGCATCTCCATGCAGTCCAACTTTAATTCTGTGCCACTAGGGTCACAATAATATACCCCCTCTCTGAATGTTCGAGTGTGACCCCCTCCCCATGGGTTACTGCAGCTAGTGTTGCCAGCACTGCCACTGCCTGGGTGGGGGCAACCCACCGTAATCCCCACCAGCTAGGTACAAGGTCATCAAGGTTCTCATTAGCAGCTTTGAGAATTTCCTTGTGTAGTATGCTCTCCCTTTAGGGGGCTTTGGCTTTGCAGGACCAACCCTGCCAAGCAGGCTCAGAATATTGAGGGGCAGTGCTGCTCTTGGTCTCTGACCATCATTTGGCTGCATACAGACCACTTACAGCATGCACATAAAACAGTTAGGGACTTCTCCTGAGTCTCTAGGTCATTCAGGTGGGTGTCTAGGGTATAGGGTCATGGACCGTACCATTAAAATAGGATCATAAATAAATAATTGGATATCATTTATTTTTAAAATATAGTTCCCCATGATAGGACAATAACAAATCAAATGTATCTTCTATTTTAAAACTGTTCCACCACGATAGGACAAGAAATAAATAAGATGTATAATTCATTATAAAAGTATATCCATCATCTGAACAACATTGAAGCCCTCTCATACCCCGGCCCACACTAATACATTGGCTCTGGGATATGCAACCATTTCATTACTCACTCACTCAACTTACAAACATAACAAATCAAAATAAACATACACCACGCCATCCACACATACTGTGCTTTCTGTTTACTTAGTTTTTATCTTCACTATGTTGAATTAGTGCTTGTGTGTTCAATTAGTTATATGTGAAGATATATAGAAAAGCTACATTTTTTATTGTATTGTTACAATCCATAACCGGGCTAGAATTGTGTTTATTTTCCTCATCTATGAGAACTTTGCAGTTAAAAAAAAAACATGGAGTAGTCTTTGTGTCTCTGAACAACTGGTTATCAATATATAGTTTATCAACGACGAGAGCTACTCGTTTAGCTTTTAATCTATTTTCTTTGAAAATTGGATACAGAACTTTGCGCCGTTCTGCAATTTTCTTTGGAAACTGATAATTCATGCAAATTTTGGTCCCAGCAAGTCTTTTACCCAGGCTTTTAACCATTATTTTATCTTTAAATGAAGCAAATTTGGCAACGATTGGGCGGTCATACCTTTGGCCTCTCTGTCCGAAGCCTTCAACTCTTTTATATCCTTACTAACTAATTCAAGTTTCGACCTTTACCATTCCCGGTGGTGACATTATTAAATCGTCTGTGTCTGTGGAAGAGTCACGTTTCCGTTTTGAAATCGGTTCCCCTGTCTTACTCTCCGTCATGTTTGGGTGTTGCTTGTTTTCGTAAAATATTTGTTGATAAATGTCTCTAGTCTTAAGATTTGTTTTGTGTTATTATCCAGGTTGAAGGTTATCACCCACCAGATTATGTAGTACTAATATTTGTCTAACTTGCCAATATTGAATATTACGTTTTATCTTGAGGTGTCCTACATAACTTTGTTCAGTCCGCCATTACCTTTACGTCCGCCATGCCCCTGAAACAGCTAAAAACTATCGGCTATCTCCCTCAAACCAGTGGGCTGGTTTGAATAAGCAGCAGGTGTTGGATCAATATCCACCCTTATACCTATTAGGGGAAAAAAAACAAAGTAGGAATAGCAATTACATTTCTCCGGTTAGCACCATTTGGCATGTCATCACTTTCAGATACAACATGTGGAACTCTCAAAGAGACCAAAGTGGAGATGGTATAAACTGACTAACATGTTATGCTAATATTGTCCTCATATCAATTTAGTTGGCCAATAACCTTTCCAATGTTTGATGATAACACCTGGGAGCCATTTTCACCCAGGTGAATTCCGTCTTCCACAAAGTAGCCAGGCCTATTCCAGAAGGACATGCCCAAGTCCTTGGTCAGACATATTAACCACTGGTGAAGAGACCGAAGATGGCCAAACACTCACAACGGCGAGATGGAATTGGGCCTGAGACAATTATATGTCCTGCTAATTTCTGAGCATTCTCCAAGAGATGTAAGAAATTGTCTCTTAGCTTTACAGATTTCACACACATAATATCATTAGACCCAATATGGAACACAACAGTTTGAGCAGGAATCTGTTTCTTGATGGTGGGCATGATTTCTAATAAATCCAATATCTTAGCTCCAGGAAAACAAAGTGTATGGTTATTTCAGACTTCCACTCATGCTTCCCATAATAATAGTTGATGGCTGTTGTCCATTTAGAGCCGGAGCCCTCAGGCCAAACCCTAGCCCCATCAGGGGCTTCTCTAACTCGCCCCCCACAAATGATAGGAATAGTACACTACAGTGAAGCAGTACCTACCTTATTCCCCGGCGATCCCATGAAAATGTTGGCCGATACCAAAGGAACCTCCGACGCTTCATGAGAAGATGCAGCTGTTATCATTAACTTCTAGTGTAGCAAGTATTTCAAGCTAGAATCCAATACTGGTAACCAGCATATCAAGTCATATCATGCTGGCTTGCAAAGTGATGTTTAATTCACAGTAGAATCCAGCCAGGGTGGGGATATCCAACAATTGGAACTTTTCTTCACCCCCAATCTGCATTCAGAAGGACTGCCAGGATTGAAAAGAAGATTGAATGAGACTACCTAAACCATCTAAACTTCAGTTATGAGTGCAAGAAGTCAATCTAACATATTGGATTAGTTTAGAAAAAGGTATGTTATTTATCTTTGTGTAAAATAAGATGAATTAATCAAATGCAAAAACAAACAAAACTAAAATGATATTGAAACAAAACCATTTTAAAACTCAACTGCAATAGAGCATGCTGGAAAATATGATAATGATGGGTGTGGTCAGGCCAGTTTGACCAACTTAACCAGGTTGGACCTGCATAGAACAGCATGGACCAGCTTGGTCACCACCATACCACTGTCCAAAACACAGTGAATGTTGGTCACCAGTGTCCAAAACACAGTGAAGGCTGGTCACCAGCTTCACCAGCTAGACCACACAACAAAAATATTTTGAAATGTGGTTGTTCTCTTGTTATGTCAGTCACTGACAGTCACTCAATTAGCAATGTCAGACAACAGTTTTTTGATTGGTAAGTTAGTCTAGCCAGCTATCTAAACATGTCGAATACCGACCAGGCAAGCAGGACACGTGCCCATGGGCCCTGACCTTTGGGGGCCCACATTGATTGTATTAGTCACTCTAATTCAGATATCATATATCATATTAACATGGCATGAGTCATGGAAAAATGTGTAGAATTGCAGAAAATATGCGTTAAAACGGCAACATTTCTCTATGCCCCATGGCAAAATGTGTAGAATTGCCGGAAATGTACATTTTCTATCCGCCATGGGGGCCCTCTTGCTTAGGGCCCCCAAAAAGCTAGGGCCGGCCCTTGCTACTGCTATAATGCATTTAGTTAAGAGAGTTAAGTAGTCTATCTGCACAAATAGATTGATCGCACAAATCAGTTGACTTCATGTGTGGGTATAGCTCTGGGTACGCCACTTTGTTTTGTGGCCCCCACATCAAAGTTGCCCATCGCTGAGTTAGACCAGCTTGACCAGCTAGACCATGCTGGTCAGACCAGCTTGACCAGCCTCTGAACAGTACTGACCAGTTATAGACTTTCATGGACCAGCATAAAACAGCATGGACCAGCTTGAAATGTGTGCTGTTTTTTCTCAGTAGGGATGTTATTTTATACATCGGTGCAAGATGTATAAAATACGTTCAAATACCCTGTGTAAATAAGCTCTATTAGAGTTGCTGTCTCGTGGACAAACTAACTACGTACCATAGAGCTGTCATGATACCACAAGATGAGTGAGATAATGAGCAGCATTAGTTACAGTAGTTTGGACATGTCTGTAACTTGCAAAGAGTGAGGGTGGAGCTCTTCTTTCCAGTTCCAAACCTCATTCTATCTCTTCTCTTAACATGTATGGAACCAGAACTTAATCGAGCATCTGACCAAGACTTTAGTTCTGGGTTAATAACCAAGATTATATTCAAGTTAACACTGCAACTATGAGAATGCCACAGTGTATTTAGTGATCTTTGTTGACTGGTGTTTTGGCTCACTGCCAAAACTGCTTGTTTCTACAGCACCAACTTGCGAGTTGGTCATCTCCCGCTCGTACAGTGTATGTGCAGCCAGGATCTATAGAGAGAGTAAGGCCTCTGCTTTCTCTCTGTTTGCCGTACTGGTGTGTGCTTGTGTGTTTGCCATTTCACTGGCTGTGCTTGTTTCGGGAGGCGGGGTTAGGGCTGTATTTGCGAACCCACTGAAGCTCATAGCAAACTGTTAGTAAATTATTTTCAAGAAGAGAGACACAGAAGCCCAGCTAGCCTGTAGTTTCAAATAGAGGTTGCGAACACATTTTTTCAACGCTGCAGGAGCTGTGTTGGTGGGAGTGTTGCTGCTCTGTCGTCTCTCCGCAGCCAACTAGCTGGTGCCCTGCAGGGATTCCTCCCTGAAGGGGTCTCCACATTCCCTGGATAATGGAGTTAGTAGGATGCTTCAGGATGACTTAGTGGATGTTCCTATTCTTCACCCTACCAAGCAACTATGTAGGCATGTCACTCGCCGTGGAGGTTGAAAGCAGCAGCCTTCTGGCAATAAGGGCCCCCTTGGCTGTGGTAAGCCTGGATCGGATACATACTTCAAACAACTTTGCCGCCCTAGATCCAGAGGTTCCGACACCTTCATCCCTGGGGGCTTCCACTTCGAGATCAGATCTGGAGGTACCTGCGTCTTCGTCCCATGTTCTGTCTCCCTCTCTGGTGGCTTCTACCTCAGGTTCAGATCTTCAGAGCTCCCCCCTTCGTTGGACCATGAGGGTGTCTGGGCGAAAGAAAGTCCAGACCTCCACAGATATTTCACCAGCTGTCATCATCGACAGCTCTATGGTGAGAAACATCTCGGTTCCTGGGGCAAAAACTCTGTGCTATCATGAGTACAGGACATTGCAAGCATGAGCATGAGTACAGGACATTACAAGACTGCTTCCTACCATTCTCCGACAGCTGTCGGGGGCTGACGTTGTCGTAGTCCATGTTGGATCAAATGACACATATTAGGAGGGCTAGCTCGGAACGGCTGAAAATGGATTTTGAAGAACTGATTCTAGCTCTGAAAGATTCCAAAAAGCGGCCAATTATTCCAAGCCCGGTAACACCGCTGGGCCACGGCTGTGAAAGATTCAGGAGGCTACTGGCATTTACACACCTGGCTAAAATACTACTGTAGATCTGTTGCCATAACTTTTATAGATAACTTTGACACCTTTTGGAAACAGAAGATGCTCTACAGGAATGACTCTATCCTAATCATCTTGCCTCCTGGACCCTGTCCAAGCATTTCAAGGCTGCGTTGAGACAATGACGTATCAGTGACCCAAGCCCTGCTCAGATAATCCCTACCATTGTGTCGTTGAGTTGTTGTAGTGATGCTGCAAATGTGCATTGTCCCAGGGGTGTTGGCAGTCATAAGAGAGTAACCTGATTTATGTCCCTCTAACTCCCCTCAATGCCTCTGTCAATCCTATGGCTATGCAGTCCTATGCAGTATTAATGCACCTATGAACCTGAGATATACTGTTAGCACTGAGGAGGTTTGCCCTAGTAGGAAGTCCACAGTGCATTATCAGCTCAAACATATCACCGTCATGTCTACCTCTGATAAGTCTCCCAGTAAAGCAATAAAACAATCAAGAATTCCAGAAAAGTGCTAAAAATAGCCCACATTAAACTGGTCCCCGGCTACCTTCAGACTAGTCTTGTGAGGGTTATGGGCATCCTAGAGCATAACAACCGACAGGTACGTGTGTGTTAAAGACTCTCCTTTTCATAGAGAGGTCATATTAGTGTTTGGACGCTACAGACAGATTGGCAGATTGGCTGTACCGACGTCAAACGAGTCCTGTGACGCTTGTGGGGGTCGTAGAGCAAAACTGAGAACAATATCATGTTCATGACAGTCTCATGAGTGTCATCTCTCCATAGATGGGGTTGTTGGCCAAGTAGTTTGGACGCTACATCAATTTTTTACTATGCAAATTAGTATTCCGCTACCCAAGAATAGCAAAGGATCCTTTACTGGCTCAAACAGCCAACCAATCAGCCTGTTAATCACCCTTAGTAAACATTTGGGGAACAAATGCTATTTCACAGTAAACAAATTAACAACAGCATGTTTATAGGGGAGGGGCATTCAATATGTATGGCACTTACACAAATCACTGATGATTGGCTGAGAGAAATTGATAATAAAAAGTTTGTGGGATCTGTTTTGTTATACTTCAGTGCAGCTTTTGATTATCGATCATAATCTGTAGCTGGAAAAGCATATGTGTTATGGCTTTACATCCCCTGCTGTATTGTGGATCGAGTGTTACCTGTCTAACAGAATACAGAGGGTGTTCTTTAATGGAAGCCAATCCAACATAATCCAGTTAGTCAGGCATTCCCCAGGGCAGCGGTCTAGGTTTCAGAATATGTGGCAAGAATTAAGTTAGTCCTAAATATTTCAAAAATGTTAAGCATTGTATTTGGAACACATCATTCACTAAACGCTAAACCTTGTTGAAAAATATTGATGCAACAGTAGCTAAAATGGGGAGAGTCCATAATCTGTCCAAAATAATGCGCTGCTCTGACTTATTAAGAACACTATCAACAAGGCAGGTCCTACAGGCCCTAGTTTTGTTGCACCTGGATTACTGTCCAGTCGTGTAGTCAGGCACCACGGGAATTAGGAAAATTACAATTGGCCCAGAACAGGGCAGCACGGCTGGCCCTTAAATGTACACAGAGAGCTAACATTAATAATATGTCAATCTCTCCTGGTTCAAAGTAGAGGAGAGATTGTCTTCATCACTACTTTGTGAGAGGTATGACATGTGAGAGGTATTGTGAGAGGTTGTTAAATGCACTGAGCTGTCTTTTCAAACTACTAGCACACAGCTCAGACACCCATGCATATCCCACAAGACATGCCACCAGAGGTCTCTCACAGTCTCACAGGTCTCTCACAGTCCCCAAGTCCAGAACAGCTGCACCATCGAGCGAATGCTGACTGGTTGCATCACTGCCTCGGAGGCCAAGCAGTTGCCATACGATCGCAAGGCACTACAGAGGGTAGTGCGCATGGCCCAGTACATCACTGGGGCCAAGCTTCCTGCTATCCAGGACCTCTATACTTGGCGGTGTCAGAGGAAGGCCATAAAAATTGTCAAAGACTCCAGTCACCCTAATATTGGACTGTTCTCTCTGCTACACAGCATGGCAAGCGGTTCCGGAGCGCCAAGTCTAGGTCCAAGAGGCTTCTAAACAGCTTCTACCCACAACGCATAAGACTCCTGAACATGTAATCAAATGGCTACTCAGACTATTTGCCTTGCCCCTCCCCCTTTACACTGCTGCTACTCTCTGTTATTTTAGTCACCTTAAAAACCTCTTAGCTGTCACAACTTCCACTGAAGTCGGGTCCTCTACTTGTTCGGGCGGTGCTCGGCGGTCGGCGTCGCCGGTCTTCTAGCCATCATCGATCCACTTTTCATTTTCCATGTGTTTTGTCTTCTTTTTCCTGGTTTCAATTCCCTCAATCATTTGTTGTATATGTAACCATCTGTTTCCCCCATGTCTTTGTGTGGGATTGTTTATTGTAAGTGCTTGTGCATGTCTTGTTTGGTGCGCGACGGGTTTTTGTACCCAATTATTATTGTTATTTTTATGCTGTGGGTTTTGCTTTTAAACTGTTCCGGCTATTACCAAGTTCTGCTCTCCTGCGTCTGACTTCCCTGCCACCGATTACATTAGGGCACGGATCCCGCTAGCGGGATCAAATTCGACACATCCGGTGAAATTGCAGAGCGCCAAATTCAAAATATATTTTTTTAATATTAAACATTCATGGAATAGAAGTGTCTTACATCATTCAAAAGCTTAGAATCTTGGTAATCGAACTGCGTTGTCAGATTTCAAAAAGGCTTTATGTCGAAAGCATAGCATTCGATTATCTGAGGACAGTGTCCCACGTCAACATATTTTTCAAACCAGCACAGGCATCACAAAATCACAAATGGCGATAAAATAAATCACTTATCTTTGAAGATCTTCCTCTGTTTGCAATCCCAAGGGTCCCAGCTACACAATGAATGGTTGGTTTGTTCGATAAAGTCCTTCTTTATATCCAATAAAGTCTGTTTAGTTGGCGCCATTGATTTCAGTAATCCACTCGTTCAACATGCATACAAAGGAATCCAAAAAGTTACTGGTAATGTTTGTCCAAACAAGTCAAACAATGTTTCTAATTAATCCTCAGGTACTCTAATATCGAAATAAACAATAATATTTAATACAGAGATTAGTATGTTCAATAGGGAAGATAAATAACTAAGAGCGTGCCACAAGTTTACTTTCCTAATGAGGGACACCTTGGATACACTACAACTACTGGTTCGTTTTTCAAGAAACAAGCCAGAAACCTTGTATAAAGACTGTTGACATCTAGTGGAAGCCATAGGTACTGCAAGAAATTCTGGATGTATTTTCCTATGATATTTGCTTGCCATATCAGTTCTGTTATACTCACAGACATTATTTTAACAGTTTTAGAACCTTCAGGGTGTTTTTTATCCAATTCTACCAGTTATATGCATATCCAAGCTTCTGAGCCTGACAGGCCTGTTTACTTTGGGCAGGTCAGACAGGTGGATATTCAGGAAAATAGACCATGCGCTAACCCTACCTATAAAGTACATATTACCTCAATTACCTCGACTAACCGGTGTCCCCGCACATTGACTCTGTACCGATACCACCAGTATATAGCCTCGCTATTGTTATTTTACTGCTGCTATTAATTATTTGTTACTTTGATTTCTTTTTCTTCTCATTATTTTTTGGGGTGGTGTTCAAAAAATAATAATATACATTTTAAACTGCATTGTTGGTTAGGGCTTGTATAAATAAGCGTTTCAGTCTCGTATTTGAAGCATGTGACAAATACAATTTTATTTGAGACTATGGGATGAGCACAGTACTACATAGAGCCATGACCACATGGAACTCTATTCCACATCAAGTAACTCATGCAAGCAGTAAAATCTGATTTGAAAACAGATAGATATACACCTTATGGAACAGCGGGGACTGTGAAGAGACACTCACACAGGCACAGACACATGCATTCACACACACACATGATAACATACGCACAACACACACATGGATTTTCTGTTGTAGATATGTGGTAGTAGAGTAGCGGCCTTGGCAGCAGCTAATGAGAATCCATAATAAAATCAAATACCATGGTTAAACGTCTTGACGGAATAACCTCTCTCCCTTCACTCTTCTTTTCTCCCTTCTTTCCTTCCTTTCATCTTTCCTTCCTTTCTACCATCCTTCCTTCCTACCTGCTATTCTTCCTCCATCTGCACCCCCTTTCTCCCCACCTGCATACAAAGCTCTCCCCCGCCCTCCATTTGGCAAATCTGACCATAATTCTATCCTCCTGATTCCTGCTTACAAGCGAAAACTAAAGCACCAGTGACTTGCTCAATACGGAAATGGTCAGATGGCGCGAATGCTACACTACAGGACTGTTTTGCTATTACAGACTGGAATATGTTCCGGGATTCATGCAATGGCATTGAGGAGTACACCACCTCAGTCATCGTCCCCACAGTGACTGTACATACATATCCCAACCAGAAGCCAAGGATTACAGGCAACATCCACATTGAGCTAAAGGCTAGAGCTGCCACTTTCAAGGAGCAGGAGACTAATCCAGACACTTATAAGAAATCCCGCTATGCCCTCAGACGAACCATTAAGCAAGCAAAGCGTCAATACAGGATTCAGATTGAATCCTACCACGTGGACTACAGGAAAAAGTGGGCCGAACAGGCCCCATTACCATTGACGTGGCTGTAGTGGAGGGGGTTCGAGAGTTTCAAGTTCCTTGCTGTCCACATCACCAAGGAACTATCATGGTCCAAACATACCAAGACAGTTGTGAAAAGGGCAAGACAACACCTTTCCCCCTCAGGAGACTGAAAAGATTTGGCATGGGTCCCCAGAACCTCAAAAGGTTCAACAGCTGCACCATCAAAATCATCCTGACCGGTTGCATCACCGCCTAGTATGGCAACTGCTTGGCATCTGACCGTAAGGCTCTAAAGAGGGTAATGCAAATGGCCCAGTACATCACTGGGGCCAAGCTTTCTGCCATCCAGGTCCTACATAATAGGCGGTGTCAGAGGAAAGCCCATAAAATTGTCAGAGACTCCAGTCACCCCATTTATAGACTGTTTTCTCTGCTACCGCATGGCAAGCGGCACCGGAGCGCCAAGTCTAGGACCAAGAGTCTCCTCAACAGCTTCTACACCCAAGCCATAAGACTGCTGAACAATTAGTAAAATTGCCACCGGACAATTTACATTGACCCTCCCCCTCCCTTTTGTACACTGCTGCTACTCGCTGTTTATTATCTATGCATAGTCACTTCACCCCCACCTACATGTTCAAATGACCTCAAATAACCTGTACCCCTGCACACTGAATCGGTACCGGTGCCCCCTGTATATAACCTCATTATTGTTATTCTTATTGTGTTACTTTTTTATTATTACTTTTTATTTTAGTCTACTTGGTAAATATTTTCTTAACTCTTCTTGAACAGTACTGTCGGTTACGGGCTTGTAAGTAAGCATTTCTCGGTAAAGTCTACACTTGTTGTATTCTGCGCATGTGACAAATGAAGTTTGATTTGATTTCCGCCTCTCTACTCTTCTTTCTTCCCCTCCATCCTTTATTCTCCCTCTTTGTCAGGCTGATTGTGCGAAGCGGAAACAACTCCATGGCTCCGTTGCTGTTTGACTCAGACCTGGACGATGTTCCAGAGCGTGGTATCGTGAGTGAGGGCTTCATACTCTATCTGGAGCTCACGGCCGACTCCTCTTTCATCCCGCTACTGCTAGCTCTGCGCTATGAAGGTAAGACCTTAAAATGCTCCCAGCATCAGTACACAGTTCTCTTGTCTCTTTCTCACTCTTAATTGTTAATTGACTGTGCAGTACAGTCACTGCTGCTTGCTTTAGTTTAGGGCTGTTGTCACGTTCTGACCTCTATTTCCTTTGTTTTGTATGTAGTTAGTATGGTCAGGGCGTGAGTTGGGTGGGCAGTCTATGTTTGTTTTTCTATGATTTGGGTATTTCTATGTTTCGGCCTAGTATGGTTCTCAATCAGAGGCAGGTGTCATTAGTTGTCTCTGATTGAGAATCATACTTAGGTAGCCTGGGTTTCACTGTGTGTTTGTGGGTGATTGTTCCTGTCACTGTGTTTGTTGTCACAGGATAGGACTGTTTTGCGTTTGCACATTTCTTGTTTTTGTTAGTTTGTTCATGTGTAGGGATTTATTAAAACATGAATAACCACCACGCTGCGCTTTGGTCCGCCTCTACTCCACAACAAGAGAACCGTTACAGAATCACCCACCACAACAGGACCAAGCGGTGTGGTAATGGGCAACGGAAAAAGCAGCAGCAGGAGCAGCGCGAGGAGGTATGGACATGGGAGGAGGAATTAGACGGAAGAGGACCCTGGGCTCAGCCAGGAGAATATCGCCGTCCCAAAGAAGAACTGGAGGCGGCGAAAGCGGAGAGGCGCTGGTATGAGGAGGCAGCGCGGCGTCGTGGATGGAGGCCCGGGAGTCAGCCCCAAAAATTTCTTGGGGGGGGGCTAACAGGGAGTATGGCTACGCCAGGTAGGAGACCTGAGCCAACTTCCTGTGGTTACCGGGGGGCTGGAGAGACCGGGCAGGCACCGTGTTATGCTGTGGAGCGCACGGTGTCCCCAGTGCGGGTGCACAGCCCGGTGCGGTACATTCCAGCTCCGCGTATCGGCCGGGCTAGAGTGGGCATCGAGCCAAGTGCCATGAAGCCGGCTCTACGCATCTGGTCTCCAGTGCGTCTCCTTGGGCCGGCTTACATGGCACCAGCCTTGCGCACGGTGTCCCCGGTTCGCCTGCATAGCCCAGTGCGGGCTATTCCACCTCGCCGCACTGGCAGGGCGACCGGGACCATTCAACCGGGTAAGGTTGGGCAGGCTCGGTGCTCAAGAGCTCCAGTGCGCCTGCACGGCCCGGTCTATCCGTCACCACCTCCACACCCCAGCCCTCCGGTGGCAGCTCCCCGTACCAGGCTGTCTCTCCGGCCCATCCGTCCAGAGCCTTCCTCCTCTCCAGCCGTGCCGGAGCCTCCCGCCTGTCCGGCGCCTCTGCCGGAGCCTCCCGCCTGTCCGGCGCCTCTGCCGGAGCCTCCCGCCTGTCCGGCGCCTCTGCCGGAGCCTCCCGCCTGTCCGGCGCCTCTGCCGGAGCCTCCCGCCTGTCCGGCGCCTCTGCCGGAGCCTCCCGCCTGTCCGGCGCCTCTGCCGGAGCCTCCCGCCTGTCCGGCGCCTCTGCCGGAGCCTCCCGCCTGTCCGGCGCCTCTGCCGGAGCTTCCCGTCTGCCCGGCGCCTCTGCCGGAGCTTCGCGTCTGCCCGGCGCCATCGGAGCTTCCCGTCTGCCCAGCGCCGCCAGCGCCGCCCGTCTGCCCAGCGCCGCCAGCGCCGCCCGTCTGCCCAGCGCCGCCAGTGCCGCCCGTCTGCCCAGCGCCGCCAGTGCCGCCCGTCTGCCCAGCGCCGCCAATGCCGCCCGTCTGCCAGGGGCCGCCAGTGCCGCCAGTCAGCCAGGGGCCGCCAGTGCCGCCAGTCAGCCAGGGGCCGCCAGTGCCGCCAGTCAACCAGGGGCCGCCAGTGCCGCCAGTCAGCCCAGCGCCAGCGCCGCCAGTCAACCAGGGGCCGCCAGTGCCGCCAGTCAGCCAGGGGCCGCCAGTCAGCCAGGGGCCGCCAGTGCCGCCAGTCAGCCAGGGGCCGCTAGAGCCCCTCCGCCCGGAGCAGCTGTCCCTCTGTCCCGAGCAGCTGTCCCTCTGTCCCGAGCAGCTGTCCCTCTGTCCCGAGCAGCTGTCCCTCTGTCCCGAGCAGCTGTCCCTCTGTCCCGAGCAGCTGTCCCTCTGTCCCGAGCAGCTGTCCCTCTGTCCCGAGCAGCTGTCCCTCTGTCCCGAGAAGCTGCCCCTCTGTCCCAAGCAGCCCCTCTGTCCAGTGGGGTCATTGAGAGGGGTGGGCATGGTGAGAAGGCCACAGAGGCGGACAATAAGGCGGACTAAGACAATGGTGAAGTGGGGTCCGCGTCCCGCGCCAGAGCCGCCACCGCGGACAGACGCCCACCCAGACCCTCCCCTATAGGTCAAGGTTTTGCGGCCGGAGTCCGCACCTTTGGGGGGGGGTACTGTCACGTTCTGACCTCTATTTCCTTTGTTTTGTATGTAGTTAGTATGGTCAGGGCGTGAGTTGGGTGGGCAGTCTATGTTTGTTTTTCTATGATTTGGGTATTTCTATGTTTCGGCCTAGTATGGTTCTCAATCAGAGGCAGGTGTCATTAGTTGTCTCTGATTGAGAATCATACTTAGGTAGCCTGGGTTTCACTGTGTGTTTGTGGGTGATTGTTCCTGTCACTGTGTTTGTTGTCACAGGATAGGACTGTTTTGCGTTTGCACATTTCTTGTTTTTGTTAGTTTGTTCATGTGTAGGGATTTATTAAAACATGAATAACCACCACGCTGCGCTTTGGTCCGCTTCTCTTCCTCCTACAGACGAACGCCCTTACAGCTGTCCCCGTCAAAATAAAATCTTGGTTGACCGAGAGTCGTCTTGTTCTTAAGACCAATCGATTGGTCGAAACTTTTAAACGTATTTTTCAATATGTGCTTGAATAAAACCAACTACATATGCACTGAGCTTCTCTGATGGTTTAAGCATACTGTTTGAGTCATTTGTGTGTCTTAATTATTTAATCAAAGGTGTTAAAAACATGACAGCAAGTGCCTGTGTGACTGGCGCACATTGTCTCGCTCTCATCGCATGCATATAACCAAGAGGGCCTGACCTATAGCTTATCATAATCACATCAATACATTTGTTATAACAAACTCCAAACACAGTAAGGTTGACAGCAAAATGGATGAGGAAGACGTGAAAAACGCGAAACGGGCGAATGTTTACTGGAAAATGGGTGAGAGCCTGCTACTATGAGACTTGAATTTGACATCACATGCTTCTTGTTTCCATTGATCATCCTTGAGATGTTTCTACAGCTTGATTGGAATCGACCTGAAGTAAATTAAATTGATTGGACATGATTTGGAAAGGCACACACCTGTCTATATAAGGTCTCACAGTTAACAGTGCATGTCAGAGCAAAAACCAAGCCATGAGTCCGAAGGAATTGTCCGTAGAGCTCCGAGACAGGATTGTGTCGAGGCACATATCTGGGGAAGGGTACCAAAACATTTCTGCAGCATTGAAGTTCCCCAAGAACACAGTGGCCTCCATCATTATTAAATGGAAGAAGTTTGGAACCACCAAGACTTTTTCTAGAGCTGGCCACCCAGCCAAACTGAGCAATCAGGGAGAAGGGCCTTGGTCAGGGAGGTAACCAAGTTCCTCTGTGGAGATGGGAGAACCTTCCATCTCTGCAGCACTCCACCAATCAAGTCTTTATTGTAGAGTGATCAGACAGAAGGCACTCCTCAGTAAAAGGCCTGTGTCAGCCTGCTTGGTGTTTGCCAAATGGCACCTAAAGGACTCTCAGACTATGAGAAACAAGCTTAAACTTTTGGGCCTGAAACCTGGCTCAGGGCCTCAGACTGGTGCAAAGGTTTACCTTCCAAGAGGACAACAACCCCAATCCCATGGTGAATCATGGTGGTGGCAGCATCATGCTGTTTTATTGTTTTTCAGCGGCAGGGACTGGGAGACTAGGCAGGGTTGAGGCAAAGATGAGCAGAGCAAAGTACAGAGAGATCCTTGATGAAAACCTGCCCCAGAGTGCTCAGGGCCTCAGACTGGTGCAAAGGTTTACCTTCCAAGAGGACAACAACCCCAATCCCACAGCCAAGACAAGGCAGGAGTGGCTTCGGGACAAGTCTCTGAATGTCCTTGAGAGAGCCCGGACTTGAACCCAATCAAACATCTCTGGAGAGAAAATAGCTGTGTAGCGACGCTCCCCATCCAACCTGACAGCACTTGAGAGGAACTACAGAGAAGAATGGGAGAAACTCCCCAAATACAGGTAATCTTGTAGCATTATACCCAAGAAGACTCAAGGCTGTAATCGCTGCTAAAGGTGCTTCAATAAAGTACTGAGGAAAGGGTCTGAATACTTATGTAAATGTAATATTTCCCTTTTTCTTAAATATACATTTGCACAAAAAAAATGTTTTTGCTTAGTCATTATGGGGTATTGTGTGTAGATTGATGAGGTGGGATAAAATGTTTTAATTAATTTTAGAATAAAGCTGTAACATAACAAAATGTGGAAAAAGTCAAGGGGTCTGAATACTTCTTGATGGTAAATACTAGGCTATGCGCAGCACTTCGTTCAATTTATTGAATCAGTCATTGTTTTCTTGCTCAAACCGTGAGCAACACCTGTCAAACTCAGATATTTCTCTCAAAACACAGGGACTGGTATTATCAGAGGACCCTGGAGTTTGCCAAAAAGCAGTTGGTTATTCTGGCTGAAATTACTCTCCTGCCATGTACAAGTTACTGACATGGCAGATTCGGACGGGACAAAAATTACAGATATGGTTTTGTGCTTGTGCACATAATTACATTACCCGACCACCCCCTTCTGAATAGGGCAAGGGCTGTTTCCTCGTCTCTGCTGCTGCTGCTGCCTCTGCCGCATTGTTCTTTTTTCTATTATGCACATATTTTAATACACTAATAACATTAGCTTTATTCTTTTTTACATTATTCTTTTTTACATAATATAACCATAAATACAATTTCAGTATCACATGTCTTAAAGTGATGGACTGTGCCATTGCCGTGGCCTCCGCAATGGATTAGTCCAATGATACAGGCGGGAATCAAACAGGTGTCTTGTGCACCATAAAAAAAGAAATCTCGGTCGACCAACAGTCGATAGACCAAACAATCGACTAGTCGACTAAATGGGGTCAGCCCTACTTTGGTTCATCTTATATTATGCTTTATCCTACTTCTCTCTCTTTCTCTCCTCATATTCACATGTGCACACTATTTTATCTCTCTCTCTCGTTCTCTCTCGCTTTCTCTCAGCCTTTGACGGGGAACACTGTTATGAGCCCTACTTGCCCCATGGGAATTTCAGCAGCAGTGACATCACCTTTCCGTTGGGCACCACAGTCATCTTCTCCTGCTCCCCAGGCTTTGTCATGGAGCAGGGCTCCGGGGTCATTGAGTGTGTAGACCCAAGTGATCCACACTGGAATGAGAGTGAGCCTGTGTGTAAAGGTAATACTATTGAATACTGCCATTTCATTATGATAATGTGTTTGTAAAGCCCCTTTCATTCACTAAACAAAAAAAAAGATAATAATACAGTTAATGTTACAATAACTTTTTCACCCCCCCTTCCCTATCTTGCTTTCTATCTTCCGCCCCTAACTCCCACTCTCTCTCTCAGCTTTGTGTGGGGGAGAGTTGACCGATCCCTCCAGCACTGTTCTGTCCCCTGATTGGCCACAGAGCTACTCCAAGGGGCAGGACTGTGTGTGGCAGATCCATGGTAATGAGGAGAAGCGCATCGAACTGGACATCCAGATGTGAGTTTGGCCTCTCCAACACCCAAAAGGCATTATTTTGGTCTTTGAAGCTGTGGTTGGAGCATTGGGAGAGGGAATTGCCTCTGAAACCTCTGAATTGCCTCTTTTGCCTCTGAAACCTCACTGCATAACATGGGCGCTCCCTTTGCATAGTTGTTTTTTTACCACTACACCGGAGGCATATGATGGAGATAGAACTCAAAATAAGAATGTTTGTGCATGTTTTGAAAGGAATATACTTAAAGCATAAAAAAAAGGTTGAACAATGTGAACCTTGCATTTCGTCGCTTCACTGATGACTGCTTCCGTGGCTGGTGTAGTGAGTCTCATTGATTATAATGGGTGCGCTTCAACTGTGACTGACATACATAAAACAAAATATGTGATGCTTCCAGTGAAGTTTTTATTGTAAGGATTAGAAATGACAATGATTGTGAGAATATTTATTTTATGATTCCATTTGAAGAGACATTGTGAAAGCTGTTTTCCTCTCTTCATGTATTTTGTCTCCCTCAAAGTTTGAATATCCGCCACAATGACGTTCTCACCATATTCGATGGTCACGACCTCATGTCCCATGTGATTGGCCAGTACCTGGGGTCACGAGAGCGTTTCCAGGTCGTGTCAGGTGGTTCTGAGGTCACTATTCAGTTCCAGAGTGACCCTGACGATTCCTCCTTTATTCTAAGCCAGGGGTTCCTTATTCACTACCGTGGTACGTACACATACAGGACTTTTACATACAGGACATTACATTCACATAAAGGACATGATATGCAGAACATTGATTGCCCATACATAACATCACACAAATACAATATTTACATTTTCCTGGTGTGTATTCAGTGAGGCAATATGTTAATAACTTTGTAGACATAATATTAACAGACAAGACGTTTACGTATTCTACCTCAATTGTGTGTTCTACACGATTATTTTTCAATCTGAATGTTCTGAACAATCACTTGGTTTATCCTACATCTAATGACATCAACTTCTTTCACATCCAGAGGTAGAGCCTAACGACACCTGCCCTGCCCTCTCTCAAATCGAATTTGGCTGGATTAGCTCCTCCCACACCTCTCCTGTGAGGGGAAGTGTGTTGACCTATCAGTGTCAGCCGGGGTATGACATCAGTGGCTCTGACATCATCACTTGCCAATGGGATCTTTCCTGGAGCAACAGCCCACCCACCTGCATCAAAGGTGAGCTAAAGTGCGTTCCTGCCCGACGACATTACTGACTCATGCCAGATCATATGTTATAGCAATCTGGTGCCCGACGGCACAGTCAATGTGGTATGCAACAATTGGTTGATGCAACGCAACACCTGAGCAGGGGAACACAACCCGAACTTCCAACATTTTGCTCCGTTGCAGATCACTGACTGAGCATACATCTTAGAGGTTGAGTAAGGCTTAGATTCAATCAGATCTACCGTTAACTGGCGATAGCCGACACCCGCAATAGCTGTTTTGGTGGTGTTGGAGGTGGAACTGCATTGGCGTTTTCAAATTGGTGAGCAGCTGCACTTGATAATTGTCATGAAGTCAGATCTGTCCCACTCGCGTTCGATGTTCAGAAAGAGAAAGTGTAAGCTACATAGAAATAAAGACACTCAAATTAAACAAAATCATAAGAATGTTATATATTATTCCAGTGTTCGAACTTGTAAGCAAGGCTATATGGGATTACTCTTAATGCGACTCTGAGCAGCCAATGGCAATGTCTGCGTTAGGTATACGGCCAGGAGACGTTTGTAGATTTGACAGCTCTAACACAGTTCCACCTCCGACGCCGCCCAAACAACCACTTTGCAGATGGTAGCTAAATTGAATAGAGCCTTAGGTCCTTTCAGACACTGAAAGTGAAGATTGCAGAAATAGGTTGCTGGTAAACATTCTGATCATGTTTCCAATTAAAAGTCCCAATATGACATATCACTTTACATTTGTATTTTGGGAGAAATTTACATTTATCCGAATTTGACATGTCATGTTGGAAAAGTGATGTCAAGAGAATAACACACGAGTAAATACACAGCAGGAGTGAGCCACTGTCCACATAAGACGGTAAAGACCCACATCATACCGAGTCCTCATTGGCACTGAATAAACCAACTTATCATCTGACCATATCCTGTGATTTCTTTATTCTGTATCAGCAAAAAATGTATCACTTATACGGTGTGTAGGCTTTTAGCATAGTCCTGCTAACCACTAGCAGCCTTGAAACACATCACTTATTAGCAGTTCAGCACATCTGCATTTCTCGTTCTGTTGCACAAAATCAAGACTTTTACCATCATAGTAGACATTGAACATCGATAACAAAAAAACTCTGTTGTTGGGCAATAGTATAGTGGTTCTTCCTTTAAAAGTTGCGTCATACTACAGCACAGCTTGCAGAGTGCTGCATAAATGTAAGGCACATTAGAGTGCATGAAGTCATATTATTTTACTGTCAGCCATTGTTGTCATTAATGCTACTTTGACCACCAGAGGGCATCTTTGAGAAGTGAAGTTATTGAAATGACATGGGGCTCTAGGCCTAAATCCTGTTTACTGTGGCTGTTTTAGCTTAACTTATTTATTGGCATAATGGCCTACTTCAATATACAGTATATCAATCATTCAATCATTCATTCATTTGTGCATGTCATCACACAACATGCAAGTCATCCAAGTCTTAAAATACAGTCAAGCATTTTAGTTATAAAACCAAATAATTAAACAATAAATGAACAGCATTTGACTGTTTTTTATTATTTTTATTTTATTTATTTCACCTTTATTTAACCAGGTAGGCTAGTTGAGAACAGGTTCTCATTTACAACTGCGACCTGGCCAAGATAAGGCATAGCAGTGTGAACAGACAACACAGAGTTACGCATGGAGTAAACAATAAACAAGCCAATAATACAGTAGGAAAAAACATAGTCTATATACATTGTGTGCAAACGGCATGAGGAGGTAGGCGAATAATTACAATTTAGCAGATTAACACTGGAGTGATAAATGGTCAGATGGTCATGTGCAGGTAGAGATACTGGTGTGCAAAAGAGCAGAAAAGTAAATAAATATAAACAGTATGGGGATGAGGTAGGTAAATTGGGTGGGCTATTTACCGATGGACTATGTACAGCTGCAGCGATCGGTTAGCTGCTCAGATAGCAGATGTTTAAAGTTGGTGAGGGAGATAAAAGTCTCCAACTTCAACGATCGGTGCTAAAGTAGTTGACCACACGCAGATAGGATATTACTTCAAATCCTATTATAACAATTGGATGACTTTGGGTGTTTCAGTAAGCAACAATTTGTTGCCTTCATTAGCCTACTTTATTCCAATATTTATGTCATTCAGGGATATTTATTCCCATAGTAATTCGTTATGGATCAATACAGATGTGGTTAGAAAACAGTGCATTTGGTTGGCTATGCAAAGAGATGGAAGAAGTGATATGCCTCGCAAACATCCATTAATACCGTTAAAGTCTCAATGAATAAAACGCAACATGTCGGCTAACACGAAACCCAAACCGGCTGCGCGCGTGCACTATTGTGCATGAATTTATTTTGCCTCCCCCACAACAAACGCGATCACAACACGCAGGTTAAAATATCAAAACAAACTCTGAACCAATGCCATTAATTTGGGGACAGGTCGACAACAATTAAACACGTATGGCAATTTAGCTAGTTAGCTTGCACTTGCTAGCTAACGTTAATTAGCTAGCCGAATCGTTTCTAGTCATCGCTCCTCCTTCCAGGCTTTTTCATCTTTGAACTTATATGGTGATTGGCATCTAACTTACACGTTTACCACGACCGGCAAAACATTTTGTCTTTCAATCACTCACGTGGGTATAACCAATGAGGAGATGGCACGTGGGTACCTGCTTCTATAAACCAATGAGGAGATGGGAGAGGCAGGACTTTCAGCGTGATCTGCGTCAGAAATAGGAATGACTTATATTTTAGCCCTTGGCAACGCAGACACTCATTGGCGCACGCGAGCAGTGTGTGTGCAGTAATTGAATAACATGGATTTCTAAATGTATTTTGCGGTGCTCACGCACGCGACGTGTCCGGTCTGGTCAGCATGTTAAGCGATTGAATTCACGAATGCATTTGACTTTTTTAAATAGTGGCTGTACTTGTCACACCCTGATCTGTTGCAATTGTCTTTGTGCTTGTCTCTACCCCCCTCCAGGTGTTGCCCATCTTCCCCATTATCCCTAGTGCATTTATACCTGTGTCCTCTGTTTGCCTGTTGCCAGTTCATTTTGTTCGTCAAGCCTACCAGCGGTTTTCCCCTTGCTCCTGTGTGTTTCTAGTTCCTGTTTTCTAGTTTTCCCGGTTTTTACCATTCTGCAAGCCCCGACCCTGAGCCTGCCTGCAGTTCTGTACCTTTTGGCCTCTTATCTGGATTTACTGACCTTTGCCTGCCCTTGATCTGTCGTTTTGTGTGCCCCCTGTTCTAGTAATAAACTTTTGTTACTTCAACACTGTCTGCATCTGGGACTTCCCTAAATCGTGATAATACAAACTGGCTATGACTGATCCAGCAGACTCAGACCCGCTCCCCAATGCTGTCTCCCTGCTAGAAGCCACCACTGGAAGACACGAAGAGTTACTTCAATGTCTTATGGAGGGACTCCATACCCTGGCAGAGCGCCATGATCAGGCGTACGATACATTGCTGGAGCAATTCTGCACTGAGCAGCGGGTCACACCCGTAATCTCCCAGCCTACGCCAGTGTGCAGAGAACCCCACTTACCTCCACCGGAGCGCCCCGCTGGAGATTCCGGAACCTGCCAGGCTTTTTTCTCCCAGTGCGCCCTCATTTTCGAGCTGCAGCCTTCTCCCTGCAGCCTTGTTCCTCAGACATTCACACCTCCATTACTTTACGAAAATATAGTCAATTTGTGCCACCGTTCAGACTACCAATAGATCCGTGTTCTAACTCCCCCTTGTGATAGGCCCAAAAATGCTATTTTACAGTAAACAAATTGACAAGATAATGTCAGCATGCTTATAGGGAAGGACACTCAACAAGCACAGCACTTACACAAATGACTGATGATTGGCTGAGAGAAATTGATGATAAAATGAACGTGAGGGCTGTCCTGTTAGCTGTCTTGTTAGACTTCAGTGCAGCTTTTGACATTATCTATCATAGTCTGCTGCTGGAAAAACATATATGTTATGACTTTACTCCCCCTGCTATAATGTGGATAAAGAGTTACTTGTTTAACAGAACACAGAGAGTGTTCTTTAATGGAAGCCTCTCAAACATAATCCAGGTAGAAGCAGGAATTCCCCAGGGTAGCTCTTTAGGCCCATTGCTATACTAACAACATGCCACTGGCTTTGAGCAAGGCCAGTGTGTTTATGTATGTGGATCACTCAACACGTCAGCTACTACAGTGAATGAAATGACTGCAACACTTAGCAAAGAGCTGCAGTTTCGGAATGACTAGCAAGGAATAAGTTAGTCCTAAATATTTCCAAAACTAAAAGCATTGTATTTGGGACAATTACTAAACCGTAAACCTCAACTACATCTTGTAATGAATAATGTGGAAATCGAGCAAGTTGAGGTGACTAAACTGCTTGGAATTACCCTGGATTGTAAACTGTCATGGTCAAAACATATCGATACCACAGTAGCTAAGATGGGGAGAAGTCTGTCCATAATAAAGCACTGCTCTGCATTCTTAACACTATCAACAAGGCAGGTCCTACAGGCCCTGATTTTGTTGCATATGGACTACTGTTAAGTCGTGTGGTCAGGTGCCACAAAGAGAAACTTGGGAAAATTGCAATTGGCCCCGAACAGGGCAGCACGGATGACCCTTGGATGTACACAGAGAGCTAATATTGATAATATGCATGTCAATCTCTCCTGGCTGAAAGTGGAGGAGAGATTGACTTCATGAATACTTTTATTTATGAGAGGTTGAATGTTGAATGCACCGAGCTCTCTGTCTAAGCTACTGGCACACAGCTCAGACACCCATGCATATCCGACAATACATGCCACAAGAGGTCTCTTCACAGTCCTCAAGTCCAGAACAGACTGTAGGAGGCACACAGTACTACATAGAGCATTTAGTACTGTAGATATGTGGTAGTGGTGGAGTAGGGGCCTCAATTGTATAAACTGCCTCAATTTTGCTGGACCCCAGGAAGAGTAGCTGCTACTTTGGCATAATAAATACATAATACAAATGCACCATCCAAAGTTCAAATGCTTAAATCATCAGTTATTTTTTATGCAGTCTATAGATCAACCTGTACTTAGTTTTAGAAATACCTTATTTACATAAGTATTCATAAGTATTCAGACCATTGAAATTGAGCTCAGGTGCATCCTGTTTCCTTTGATCATCCTTGAGATGTTTCTACAACTTGATTGGAGTCCACCTGTGGTAAATTCAATTGATTGAACATGATTTGGAAATGCACACACCTGTCTATATAAGGTCCCACAGTTGACAGTGCATGTCAGAGCAAAAACCAAGCCATGAGGTCGAAGCAATTGTCCGTAGAGCTCTGAGACAGGATTGTGTCGAGGCACAGATCTGGGGAAGGCTACCAAAAAATGTCTGCAGCATTGAAGTTCCCCGCGAACACAGTTTTCTCCATCATTCTTAAATGGAAGAAGTTTGGAACCACCAAGACTCTTCCTGGAGCTGGCCGCCCAGCCAAACTGAGGATTCGGGGGAGAAGGGCCTTAGTCAGGGAAGTGACCAAGATGGTCACTCTGACAGAGCTCCAGAGTGCTTCTGTGGAGATGGGAGAACCTTCCAGAAGGACAACCATCTCTGCAGATCTCCACCAGTCAGGCCTTTTTGGTAGAGTGGCCAGAAAGAAGCCTCAGTAAAAGGCACATGACAGCCCGCTTGGAGTTTGCCAAAAGGCACCTAAAGGACCCTCAGACCATGAGAAACAAGATTCTCTGGTCTGATGAAACCAAGATTGACCTTTTGGCCTGATAGCCATGTCTAACGCTCATCACCTGGCCAATACCATCCTTTCGGTGAAGCATTCTGGTGGTAGCATCATGCTGTGGGTTTGTTTTTCAGCGGCAGTCAAGGGAAAGATGAACAGAGAAAAGTACAGAGACATCCTTGATGAAAACCTGCTCAAGAGCGCTCAGGACCTCAGACTGGGGCAAATGTTCATACCCAAGAAGACTCAAAGCTGTAATCGCTGCCAAAGGTGTTTCAACAATGTACTGAATAAAGGGTCTTAATACTCACGTACGTAAATGTGATATTTCAGCTTTTTATTTTCAAAAAACCTCTTTTTGCTTTGTCGTGATGGGATATTGTGTGTAGATTGATGATTGGAAAAACGATTTAATCCATTTTAGAATAAGGCTGTAACGTAACAAAATGTGGAAAAAGTCAAGGTTGTCTGAATACTTTCCGAATGCACTGTATTGTGCAACCTTCCATTTAAGGATCATTACTTACTGTACAAACAACAGCTGCAAATCCCAATAAAATGGTATTGCATTTTGAAGTTTAATTTCCTTGCTTTGTCCAACAACACTATTGTCTAGCAAATACATTTTGTGGTTCAGAGTGCACTATTTATTTCGTTTCATAGTGCAACAGTTTGCTAGCAAGTTTCTCAAACTGGCTTTAGCCATGAGTGGAGCAGGGTGGTTGACATGGGTTCAAATACTCTATATGAAAAATTAAAAAATATGTTTTTGGCCATTGGTCTGAAACCGAAAAAGAAAGTCAAGTCAAGAGCACTACAATGCTAGCTCTACCAAGATTTTCCAGCACACAGCTTTGACCTACTATTATACTTTAAACAATGAATAGGCATGTTGCTTAGGATTTAAACCTCACCAAACCTGGCAGTGCCGTCTGGAGATTATAAGAGTACCTGGCCATTAAGGCGAGATCGTTCTTCAAGATGATCAAATGTTCATAGATGACCAACAGGGTCAAATAATAATCAGTGGTTGTAGAGGGTGCAACAGGTCAGCACCTCAGGAGTAAATGTCAGTTGGCTTTTCATAGCTGAGCATTCAGAGGTGGAGAAAGCAGGTGCGGTAGAGAGAGCGAGGGGGAGGGAGAGAGAGAGGGTCAAAAACAACAGGTGAGGTACAAGGTAACAGGTCAGGGTTCCATAGCCGCAGGCAGAACAGTTGAAACTGGAGCAGCAGCACGACAAGGTAGCACGTCTGGTGAACAGGTCAGGGTTCCATAGCCACAGGCAAAACAGCAGAAACTGGATCAGCAGTACGATCAGGTGGACTAGGGACAGCCAGGAGTCATCAGGCCAGGTAGTCCTGAGGAATATACCTAGGGCTCAGGTCCTGAGAGAGGGGGCGAGAGGGAGAGATATGCCTTCAGAAAGTATTAACAGCTCTTGCTAACGAAGAAAAGAGCACAGACTGAATATTTCCCAAATAAATTATATTTATTTAATATTTTTATGAAGCTACAACATTTACACGAGATAAATGTGAACACAGTGGTGCTGTTGACCTTAGGGTGTTTTAAAACCCTCTAGAGTCGATTGACACACCCAGTGACATCATTTTGCTCCTTGTGTGTTTATGCTCGACTTACCGTTTCTTAACATGGGTCTTGTGAAAGTGTCCTTTTTCTACACACGATAGGATCTGGACAAGAAATCACCAATATCGAAAGGGGAGACTCATGAACAAGAAGGGTTGTTCTGCTTTACAACGCACACAAGCTTCAGGGGAAGCGTCTGTAGGTAACCCAGTACCGGGCTGTAAAAATAGTTCAAAGGTAATGGGGGGTAAACTGTTTCACGAATAACGTGACCAATTTTGTTTGATTTTTTCTATCTCATCTATAGGAGAGACACTTCAAAACCTTGTTATTTATTATGGGCTCTAGCAGTTTCTATGGGCTCGATGTTTTGTCAAATAAAAAATATATATAATTTTTGTATACCTACAGGCGTCCTAAAATTCCAAATCAAATGGCTAAATGATGAAACATTGCTAGCTTAGTAGATATTGCGGTCTTATTGCTAATTTACATGAGCCAAGTGATAACTGACAGAGTTGTGGACTCAAGTCACATTGGTTTGTTTTTTACCCTTATTTTACCAGTTAAGTTGACTGAGAACACATTCTCATTTACAGCAACGACCTGCTGTAAAGGGGAGAGGGGGGGGGGGGGGGTGAATGAGCCAATTGTAAGCTGGGAATGATTAGGTGACCATGATTTAGCCATGAAACTGGGGTTAACACCCCTACTCTTACAATAAGTGCCATGGGTCCTTTTGTGACCACAGAGTCAGGACACCAATTTAACATCCCATCCAAAAGATGGCAACTTACACAGGGCAATGTCCCCAATCACTGCCCTGGAGCATTTTTAAGACCAGAGGAAAAGGGGGCCTCCTACTGGCCGAGTCTAACTCGAGTCACAAATTTTAAGATTTGAGATTCAACTTCACATAAAATAAAATTACTTGACTTGGACTTGAAATTATCTGGCTAGGTTTTGTAATGTTTTGTCACTAATTTTGTGGCACAGAGACTACATAAGAGGTGTCACGCTCACTCTAACCGCAGCCAGAGACAGTAGCCGAAGCAGCGCCCATGCAAAAAAACCTGCAGCAGATTGGCTAGTGAAATGCACACTCGGCTCGATGATTTGACCAGCAAACTGTCAATCATCACAGAGCTAGCGAACCAGGTGAGCAGAACAGATTGCTGATTTGCTGTAGGATCTGGTGCAGAGCAAATGTCAAATTATAGGAAGAGAGGATTGCCATAATAAATACATATGCAGCTCCAAAAATTGTTTGGTGATCAAGAATATTAACTGTTTGTTTTGCAAGCTCATCAGCAATGGGGGCAACAATTACTAGCATAGGCAGACTGGTATTTTGGTATGTAACAATTGCTTGAAATTGATCATTTACATATGAAGCTTGCATTTGGAATTTGTTTAAAATGTATTCTTATTGTGGCAGCATAGGCACGGCTCTTCAGTTGTGCTCTCCAAACTACCGCCAATGGAGAATGTTTAATTTCTCTTGTTTAAATCTAATACAGCAATAATTGCAAACTTTTCTTCTTCATTCCATCCCCATACCGTTTATTGCAAATAAATCTACACACTGAGCACGTCAACCTGCCTTGCCTTCTGCTGATTTCATGCCCTTACTACTGCTACATGGTCACAATTACATAGGCTAATCAAAATGTGTAAACAAATACATGTAAATGTAGACAAACTAATGAAAGGGGCTGTCTGGTGGCCTCAATAAATAGACAAAGATTTGTAGTTGAACAAGTCGTTGCATGTTTAGATTTATTTTTTACTTGACTTGAGACTTGACTTGAAAACTTGTGACTCGACTAGACTTGACTTGGTCTTAGAATGCACAGCTTGGACTTCACTCGAGTCTTGACCCATTCTTCTTGGGACTCGACTTGAGACTTGCTTGTGACTCGAACAATAGTAACTTGGTCCCACCTCTGATAACTGAGCAATGAATTTTAAACTAATGGATGTTTAAAAGAGAATGAACAAAATTGAAAAAATGTCAACAACAAAAACCAAATAAAACCCCAGCTCAGAGCTATTGCCTTTTTAAGTGAACTTTGGAGATGGTGGCCCTGTATTTGTATTTATTAAGGATCCCCATTAGCTGCTGCGAAGGCAGCAGCTACTCTTCCTGGGGTCCGGCAACAATAAGGCAGTTATGTACAATAAAAAATATTACATTACAAAACGTTACATTTCATAACACATTAAGTGTGTGCCCTCAG
Source organism: Oncorhynchus mykiss (assembly GCF_013265735.2). Classification (NCBI taxonomy): domain Eukaryota; kingdom Metazoa; phylum Chordata; class Actinopteri; order Salmoniformes; family Salmonidae; genus Oncorhynchus; species Oncorhynchus mykiss. The sequence continues at coordinate 45,650,220 of NC_050570.1, read as the reverse complement.
GCCACTATACTACCACATATCTACAATACAAAACCCATGTGTATGTGTGTGTGTAGAGTGCGAGTGTTAGCATGTGTATGTGTATTTGTATGCCTGTGTCTGTGTCTGTGCAGTCCCTGATGTTCCATAAGGTGTATTTATATCTGTTTTTTTTTATCTGATTCTACAGCTTGCATTAGTTAGCTGAAGTGGAATAGAGTTCAATGCAGCCATGGCTCTATGCAGTACTGTGCACCTCCCATAGTGTGTTCCAGACTTGTGAAAATACCTGTTGTGGCCTATCTTGTGGGGTATGCAGACAGCTTGCTGCATTCAACATGTCAAGTCCCTCTTAGGGAGACTTCTTAGCTACTGTTTAGTCACATGAACTTGCTCAATTTCCACATTAATCATCAAATCAAATTTCAAATCAAATGTATTTATATAGCCCTTCTTACATCAGCTGATATATCTGATATATCTGCTGATATATATAGCACGGTGGCTAGGAAAAACTCCCTAGTAAGGCCAAAACCTAGTAAGAAACCTAGAGAGGAACCAGGCTATGAGGGGTGGCCTCCTCTTCTGGCTGTGCTTGGTGTAGATTATAACAGAACATGGCCAAGATGTTCAAATGTTCATAAATTACCAGCATGGTCAAATAATAGTAATCACAGTGAACAGGTCAGTGTTCCATAGCCGCAGGCAGAACAGTTGAAACTGGAGCAGCAGCATGGCCAGGTGGACTGGGGACAACAAGGAGTCATCATGCCAGGTAATCCTGAGGGCTCAGGTCCTCCGAGTGAGAGTTAGAAAGAGAGAGAGCATTAGAGAGAGCATACTTAAATTCACACATGACACTGGATAAGACAGGAGAAATACTCCAGATATAACAGACTGATCCTAGCCCCCCGAGACATAAACTACTGCAACATAAATACTGGCGGCTGAGACAGGAGGGGTCAGGAGACACTGTGGACCCATCCGATGATACCCCAGGACAGGGCCAAACAGGCAGGATATAACCCCACCCACTTTGCGAAAGAACAGCCCCCACACCACTAGAGGGATATCTTCAACCACCAATTTACCATCCTGAGATAAGGCAGAGTATAGCCCACAAAGATCTCCGCCACGGCACAACCCAAGGGGGGGCGCCAACCCAGACAGGAAGACCACGTCAGTGACTCAGCCCACTCAAGTGACGCACCCCTTCAAGGGACGGCATGGAAGAGCACCAGTAAGCCAGTGACTCAGCCCCTGTAATAGGGTTAGAGGTAGAGAATCCCAGTGGAGAGAGAGGAACCGGCCAGGCAGAGACAGCAAGGGCGGTTCGTTGCTCCAGTGTCTTTCCGTTCACCTTCACACACCTGGGCCAGACTACATTCAATCATAGGACCTATTGAAGAGATGAGTCTTCAATAAAGACTTAAAGGTTGAGACCGAGTCTGCGTCTCTCACATGGGTAGGCAGACCATTCCATAGAAATTGAGCTCTATAGGAGAAAGCCCTGCCTCCAGCTGTTTGCTTAGAAATTCCAGGGACAATTAGGAAGCCTGCGTCTTGTGACCATAGCGTACATGTAGGTATGTACGGCTGGACCAATTCAGAGAGATAGGTAGGAGCAAGCCAATGTAATGCTTTGTAGGTTAGCAGTAAAACCTTGAAATCAGCCATTGCCTTAACAGGAAGCCAGTGTAGGGAGGCTAGCACTGGAGTAATATGATCACATTTTTGGTTCTAGTCAGGATTCTAGCAGCCGTATTTAGCACAAACTTAAGTTTATTTAGTGCTAAACCCGGGTAGCCGGAAAGTAGAGTATTGCAGTAGTCTAATCTAGAAGTAACATAAGCATGGATACATTTTTCTGCATCATTTTTGGACAGAAAATTTCTGATTTTTGCAATGTTACGTAAATGGAAAAAAGCTGTCTGAAACAGTCTTGATATGTTCGTCAAAAGAGAGATCAGGGTCCATCAGGGTCATCACAAGATTTAGTTGAGGTTTAGGGTTTAGTGAATGATTTGTCCCAAATACAATGCTTTTAGTTTTTGATCTATTAAGCCTAACTATTCCTTGTCAGCCGTGCTGAAACTAACTGCAGCTCTTTGTTAAATGTTGCAGTCATTTCAGTCGCTGTAGTAGCTGACACGTGTAGTGTTGAGTCATCCGCATACATAGCCACACAGGCTTTACTCAAGGCCAGTGGTATGTCGATATTAGAGATTGAAAAAAGTAAGAGGCCTACTAGACAGCTGCCCTAGGGAATTCCTGATTCTACCTGGCTTATGTTGGAGGCATCTCTGTATTCTGTTAGACAGGTAACTCTTTATATAACGTCAAAAGCTGCGCTGAAGTCTAACAAAACAGACCCCACAATCCTTTTATCGTCAATTTCTCTCAGCCAATCAGTCATTTGTGTAAGTGCTGTGCTTGATGAGTGTCCTTCTCTATAAGCTTGCTGAAAGTCTGTTGCCAATTTGTTTTCTGTAAAATAGCATTGTATCTGGTGAAACACATTTTTTCCCAAAAGTTTACTACTGGTTGGCAACAGGCTGATTGGTCAGCTATTTGAGGCAGTAAATGGGACTTTACTATTCTTAGGTAGCAGAATGACTTTTGCTCCCTCCAGGCCTGATGGCACAAACTTTCTAGTAGTCTTACATTGAAGATATGGCAAATAGGAGTGGCAATATCGACCGGTATTATACTCAATAAGTTTCCATCCAAGCTGTCAGATCCCGGCGTCTTGTCATTGTTGATAGACAATAATAATATTTTCACCTCATCCACACTCACTTTATGGAATTCAAAAGTACAATGCTTGTCTTTCATAATTTGGTAAGATTGAAGTTGAAGTCAGAAGTTTATGTACACTTAGGTTGGAGTCATTAAAACTCCTTTTTCAACCACTCCACAAATGTCTTGTTAAGAAACTATAGTTTTGGCAAGTCTGTTAGGACACCAACTTTATGCATGACACAAGTAATTTTTCCAACAATTGTTTACAAACAGATTATTTCACTTATAATTCACTGTATCACAATTCCAGTGGGTCAAAAGTTTACATATACTAAGTTGACTGTGCCTTTAAACAGCTTGGAAAATTCCAGAAAATGATGTCATGGCTTTAGAAGCTTCTGATAGGCTAATTGCCATCATTTGAGTCAATTGGAGGTGTACCTGTGGATGTATTTCAAGGCCTACCTTCAATCTCAGTGCCACTTTTCTTGACATCATGGGAAAATCTAAAGAAATCAGCCAAGACCTCTTGTAGACCTCCACAAGTCTGATTCATCCTTGGGAGCAATTTCCAAACGCCTGAAGGTACCACGTTCTTCTGTACAAACAATAGTAAACAGGTACAAAAGTATCTATATCCACAGTAAAACTAGTCCTATAACGAAATAACCTGAAAGGCTGCTCAGCAAGGAAGAAGCCACTGCTCCAAAACCACCATAAAAAAAGCCAGACTATGGTTGCAACTGCACATGGGCACAAAGATTGTACTTTTTGGAGAAATGTCCTCTGGTCTGAAAATAGAACTGTTTGGCCATTAGGACCATCATTATGTTTGGAGGAAAAGAGGAGAGGCTTGCAAGCCAAAGAACACCATCCCAACCGTGAAGCACGGGGGTGTCAGCATCGTGTTGTGGGGGTGTTTTGCTGCAGGAGGGACTGGTGCACTTCACATAATAGATGGCATCTTGAGGAGGAAAATCGTGTGGATATATTGAAGCAACATCTCAATACATCACTCAGGAAGTTGAAGCTTGGTCGCAAATGGTTCTTCCAAATGGACAATAACCCAAGGCAAACTTCCAAAGTTCTGCCAAAAGGACAACAAAGTCAAGGTATTGGAGTGGCCATCACAAAGCCCTGACCTCAGTCCTATAGACAATTTATGTGCAGAACTGAAAAAGCGAAGAAAAAGTGAAGAATGAGCCATCTGATTCAATGAATGACAGAGCTGAGTTTGCCTTTTTGCCCAAAATTTCATTTAAAGTGTTCAAAGCTTTTTACTATCATTCTTTATATAATTTTATAACTTTGTTTCATAGTATAGTTTCTTCTTTATTTAAATTCAGTTTAGTCACATGATTTCTCAATTTGCAGTATGTTTGCCAAACGATTGTTTTGCCAGACTTACTTGCCATACCTTTTGCCTCATCCATCTCAACCATCTCAACCATTTTTCAATTCCTCATCAATCCAAGGGGATTTAACAGTTTTCACAGTCCGTTTTCTTAATGGGTGCATGCTTGTTAGTAACTGGAATAAGCAATTTTATAAATGTTTCAAATGCAGCGTCTGATTCGTCCTCATTACCCACCACAGACCAGCAAATATTCATTACATCATCAACATAGGAATCACTACAAAACGTATTGTATGAGCTCTTATACACTGTATTAAGCCCAGCCTTTGAAACTTTGGTTTTCTTAGATATGGCTACTCAATTGTGATCACGACATCCGATGGATTTGGATACTGCAAATTTCTGCACCATTAGCAAAGATGTGATCAATACATGATGATGATGATGAACAATATATGCAGGATATGAGTCCCTGGCGGCGTAGTGTGTTACTGATGGTAGGCTTTGTTACTTTGGTCCCAGCTCTCTGCAGGTCCTTCACTAGGTCCCCCCGTGTGGTTCTGGGATTTTTGCTCACCGTTCTTGTGATCATTTTGACCCCACGGGGTGAGATCTTGCGTGGAGCCCCAGATCGAGGTAGATTATCAGTGGTCTTGTATGTCTTCCATTTCCTAATAATTGCTCCCACAGTTGATTTCTTCAAACCAAGCTGCTTACCTATTGCAGATTCAGTCTTCCCAGCCTGGTGCAGGTCTACAATTTTGTTTCTGGTGTCCTTTGACAGCTCTTTGGTCATGGCCATAGTGGAGTTTGGAGTGTGTGGACAGGTGTCTTTTATATTGATAACAAGTTCAAACAGGTGCCATTAATACAGGTAACGAGTGGAGGACAGAGGAGCCTCTTAAAGAAGTGAGAGCCAGAAATCTTGCTTGTTTGTAGGTGACCAAATACTTATGTCCCACCATAATTTGCAAATAAATTCATTAAAAATCCTACAATGTGATTTTCTGGATTTTTTTTCTAATTTTGTCTGTCATAGTTGAAGTGTACCTATGATGAAAATTACAGGCCTCTCTTATCTTTTTAAGTGGGAGAACTTGCACAATTGGTGGCTGACTAAATACTTTTTTGCTCCACTGTATTCTTATTCCATCCCTTTAGATTTGAGTGTATTAGGTAGTTGTTGTGGAATGGTTAGATTACTTGTTAGATATTACTGCACTGTCGGAACTAGATGTACAAGCATTTCGATACACTCGCATTAACATCTGCTAACCATGTGTATGTGACCAATAAAATTTGATTTGATGTCATTCCTGTACTGTTTGTAAATGCCCTGATAAGTTGACCAGTAACCTGAACCAGGTTGCAGGCACTGGTTACAGTTCGAAGCGTTTTCTTGAGTGGGCAGCTTTCTGAAAGTCAGTCAATATACAGTCAGAAAATATACAGTCTATATACAAAAGTATGTGGACATCGATTCAAATTAGAGGATTCGGCTATTTCAGCCATACCCATTGCTGACAGGTGTATGAAATCGAGCACACTGCCATGCTATCTCCATACACAAACATTGGCAGTAGAATGGCCTTACTGAAGAACTCCGTGACTTTCAACATGGCACCGTCATAAGATGCCAACTTTGGAAGAACTTGACTGGCCAACACAGAGCCCTGACCTCAACCCCATCGAACACCTTTGGGATGAATGAGAACGCAGACTGTGAGCCAGGCCTAATCGGCCAACATCACTGCCCGACCTCACTAATCCTCTTGTGGTTGAATGGAAGCAAGTCCCTCAGCAATGTTCCAGTATCTAGTGGAAAGCCTTCCCAGAAGAGTGGAGGCTGTTATAGCAGCAAAGGGGAGACCAAATCCATATTAATGCCCATGATTTTGGAATGAGATGTTCGATGAGCAGGTGTCCACATACTTTCTTTCATGTAGTGTATTTTAAATCAATGTTATGATAAATAAAATGGCATTATCCATGAGAAAGATTTTTGTGCTGACAGCTGATCTTCTCATGCAGCTGAAGAAAATTCTAAACTGTAACAGGTGCTATGTTATTTGGAGGTGGACTGGGGGCGAGCCTCGGGAACATTTAAAATTGTGATTGACAGCTCAAGAGTGCCATGAATGTCCTGTGAGGATCACAATGGGTCAGATCAACTTGGCAATGGTTGACAATAACCAGACCTCCTCTCACCCGCAGAGGGAGGAGGGAACTGGTGTGAGAGTTTTGACACCTCCGCACCCTGTTATAAATTGGGTAAAATAAGACTCTCTCCCCTTTATCTTCAATTGTACATAGGAATGTGCCTTTGTTTCATTGACTTTTCCCACCAAAACTCTAACATGGTCAAACATGAATAATGGAACAATAATTCTAACATAAGAATGTGGGTAATGGTCAGTGGGGAGCAATGGAAAACAAATGTAATATTGCTTTTCTTTTGGTATGTCACTATAAACTGGATGGACGAAATAACGTAACTTGGAAAGTATATCTGTCAAGTTTCCATCCAATGCGTTGTGCATACAATATGAAAAATGATGAGTGCATTTTTGTTAATTAAGATATGATTGTGGTTTAGGAGGTGTAACTGAATTTTTATCCTATTAACTGTGCATAAGTAAGTAGCCACACCCCGAGTGAGGTCGGAGAACGTGTCAGACTGACGGAACAATCCCCTTTTGACCAGAGTGCATAAAAAGCATTGCCAATGAAATTAACATTAGACCTGAGGCGGGAGCTGAAATGGTTGGAACTTTGAACGTCAACACGAGCTGAATAAATAAATTCACCTTCCTTTAGACCAGAGAGACGGCGAGCTGCAGCTCATGTCCATCATCGTCCGAATCCTGAATACCCTACACGAGGAAGATGAGGACAGAAGCTCACCTCTCAGACAATCACTGAGACAGCTGTGTGGAATCAGATACCTAGAAAAGCTAATATAAGTGAGACTCTCCTACTACGCTCATCACCAATGGGAACCATCGACATGGCTGGCTAGTTATCTTCGAGGGTGAACAACAGTAGAAGACGGGAAAGGGGAGACCCCTATCGGACAATCAGAGCCATACAGCTTACCGCTGAAAGGCCAACAACCTTCCTAAGGAGACTGGTTCTGACCAAACAAAGGCACTCACACGTAAATACATTCATGATTTCTTATTCCAAACAGGCGGCGGTTTGTGTGCAAACTATATGATTAACGTTACTGTGAGAATAATTCTGAAATCTATCAACGATAAGTGTCTTTTCCCTCCCTCCCTCTCTCTCTCTCTCTCTCTCTCTCTCTCTCTCTCTCTGTCTCTCTCCATGTCGTTGCGTAAAAATCTAATATTGTCTCATGTAGTAAGTGTGTATGTTTATTCTGTGTTATTATTTAGTTAGCTAGTAAATAAATAATTAAACCAATTTGTGTAGTACTGAATCAAAATCAAATAAAACATATTTGTCACATACACATGGTTAGCAGATGTTAATGCGAGTGTAGCGAAATGCTTGTGCTTCTAGTTCCGACAATGCAGTAATAACCAGCGAGTAATCTAACCTAACAATTCCACAACTACTATACACCAGGGCCCTCACTTCCTCCCTGTAGGCCGTCTCGTCGTTGTTGGTAATCAAGCCTACCACTGTAGTGTCGTCCGCAAACTTGATGATTGAGTTGGAGGCGTGCATGGCCACGCAGTCGTGGGTGAAAAGGGAGTACAGGAGAGGGCTCATGAGTAAGGTTGGGTTTTTTGCTGATCCAAGGTTACGACTGTTCAGAATGATGATATGATAAGAGGTAATGATTAATAAGATTACTGTTTATCGATGTAATAGATATATATCTTATAGAGTTTAATTCTGGAAATGGTAACTCTTTAAACAACCTCTTCTGTGGTGCCCCAAATTCCTAATGAGTTAGTTGTTACATGATTAATTTAATCGAGTAACAATTAAACATAGTCAGTGGATGAAATAAATAACAGTCATCAGATTAATAGAAGTAAAGTCACAACAGGAGTTTCATGTGTCTCTTTTCAAAATAAGCAAAGCTAATCGTACTATGGTTCATAAGTGGCAGGTTGCCTCAATAGCTGCAGAATTTATTTTCAACTTTTGCATGCAAACCCCACTTTGGGAACGTAATGCCAAGGTACCAGAGGACAATAGACTCAACATTACAATTCAGCATGATACATGTGTCACCAAAATATATTTAATTAACATATTCTTTTTTATGTTATGATTTGCTCAAGCTATATATTTCATAAATATATTCTGGAAATAGAGTATATGTAAATATATATATTTTCCCCCTCATATACTGTATGTACATACACTGAGTGTACAAAACATTAGGAACACCTTCCTAATATTGAGTTGCACCCCTTTTGGCCCTCAGAACAGCATCAGTTCGTCGGGGCATGGACTCTACAAGGTGTCGAAAGCGTTCCACAGGGATGCTGGCCCATGTTGGCCCCAATGCTTCCCACCACAGGAGGCTGTGGAGGGGAGGACGGCTCATAATAATGTCTGGAATGGAGCAAATGGAATAACGTCAAACACATGAAAACCATGTGTTTGATGTATTTGATACCATTACACTCATTCCGCTTCAGCCGTTACCACAAGTCCGCCCTCCCCAATTAAGGTGCCACCAACCTCCTGTGCTTCCCACAGTTGTGTCAAGTTGGCTGGATGTCCTTTGGGTGGAGGACAATTATTCCAAGCAGCGTCAAAGTTCTTGATACACTCAAACCGGTGCGTCTAGTTGATACCCCGTTCAAAGGCACTTAAATCTTTTGTCTTGCACATATGGCACACATACACAATCCATGTCTCAATTGTTTTAACTGGTGACATCAGTAAGGGATCATGACTGGTCATGGAAAGAGCAGGTGTTCCTAATGTTTTTTATACTCAGTGTATATTATAATGCATTAGTTTTCTGTTTGCGTTTATTCTGGGACAATGGACAATCATCTACATATCAGAAAATAAGTGTGCCGGAGTTCACTCATTTAGCTCTGTTTCATCTGTAGTACCAGGGTAGATAAAACAATATATACAAATATTAGATCATGTCTTGTATACCCTTATCGTTCGCAGTCCAGCAGTGTCCTGATCCGGGGGAGGTGGTGAACGGAGCACGTTCGGTACGCCCAGAGTCTGGATTTGCTGTTGGAACAGTGGTGCGCTTCTCCTGTAACCAGGGTTACCAGCTGGAGGGCCCTGGTCAGATCTCCTGCCATGGACGGGATACAGGCACCCCCAAGTGGAGTGACCGCAGCCCCAAATGTGTCTGTGAGTCACTCCCCTGGGTATTTGTCTGTGTGTGTTGAGATGGATGTCAAACTGTAATCCTATGGGATTATACAGTGCCTTCAGAAAGTATTCACACCCCTTGACTTTTACAAGGTGGATTAAAATAGATGTAATTGTCTTTTTTTGTCAATGACCAACACATAATACTGTAATGTCAAAATGGAAGAAAAATTCTAACATTTGTAAAATATATATATATATGAAAAATAAAACACTAATATATTGTATCTGGATTAGATAAATATTCAACCCCCTGAGTTGAATCAGCTTTGGCAGTGATTACAGCTGAGTCTTTCTGGGTGAGTTTCTAAAAGCTTCCCACACCTTGGCTGTGCAACATTTGCCCATTTATTATTTTCAAAATTCTTCAAGCTCAGTCAAATTGGTTGTTGATCAATACTAGACAACTATTTTCAGGTCTTGCCATAGATTTTCAAGCAGATTTAACTCGGCCACTCAGGAACATTCACTGTCTTGGTAATCAATTCCAGTGTAGATTTGGCCTTGTGTTTTAGGTTATCCTGTCCTGCTGAAATGTGAATTAATCTCCCAGTGTCTGTTTTAAAGTCACCTTCGGCCTCATGGTGAAATTTCTGAGCGGTTTCCTTCCTCTCCAACAAGTGAGTTAGGAAGGACGCCTGTATCTTTGTAGTGACTAGGTGTATTGATACACCATCCAAAGTGTAATTTATAACTTAACCTTGCTCAAAGTAATATTCAATGTCTGCTTTTACATTTTTTACCCATCTACCAATATATCTTTGTGGTTCAATCTGTGTTTGAAAATCACTGCTCGCTTGAGTGACCTTACAGGTAGTTGTCTCTGTACCCCACAGATACAAGGTAGTCATTGAAAAAATCATGTTAAAAACGTTTATTGCACACAGAGTGAGTCCATGCAATTTATGTGACTTGTTAAGCACATTTTTACTCCTGAATTTATATAGGCTTCCCATAACAAAGGGGTTGAATACTTATTGACTCAATACATTTTAGCTTTTCATTTGTAATTCATTTGCAAACATTTCGAAAAAATATAATTCTACTTTCACATTATCCGGTATTGTGAGTAGGCCAGGGAAAAATAATCTCAGTTTAATCCATCTTTAATTATACAACAAAATGTGGAAAAAGGGGCTGTTAATACTTTCTGAAGGCATTGCTCTTTCTCTCTCTCTCTCTCTCCATCTTTATTTCCTTTCCCAAAACAGTGAAGTATGACCCATGCCCAAACCCAGGTGTGCCAGACAATGGTTACCAGACATTGTACAAGCATAGCTACCAGGCAGGAGAGACGCTACGTTTTTTCTGCTATGAGGGCTATGAACTCATTGGGGAGGTTATCATCAACTGTGTCCCGGGCCACCCATCTCAATGGAACAGTCCACCACCCTTCTGCAAAGGTGACAATCTACATTGGACTGCTGGAAATGAGGATGAGGGGTTAGAGGGGTTTCCAGAAATTCTGCATGAGAATTGAAACACTTGAACATATTGTAAAGAGTGAATGAGGAATGATGATCTTATAATAATAATAATCTGCATTTCTCTATCTATCAGTGGCATACGAGGAGCTGTTGGATGATCATAAATTAGAAGGTGATTTTTTGTCTCACTCTACATCTTCTTTAGGGGAATTTCGACACTTTTCAACCTCATATTCATTCTCTATGGTGACATTCATAGTGACACAGGGAGAAGGAAAATGCCTCCCCCTGGCTAGAAACTCATAGTAGGTTTTTTATTTGTATTTTGTTTTTACTTTTTTTAAGCTTTTAATGCAACTTGATGATGTCATGACATTTCTTCTTATCTCTAACTACAGAACATTGAAACGTCATGGTAACCAATTTTCAACATAGACAAACCTTGTATGATGAATTTGTACTTTTGAAACAATGTCATATCTTCACTTTATCTCCACTATGAGATATTTTTTAATCCAGTTTACCAACAAGTTAATACTTGTTATGTTGGATTCACGTCTCCATCTCAACCAAAAATCATCATTGAAGAATAATGCAGGGATTCAATCTGATCACGGGTTGTGGAAAATGTGGATTTTAAGGTTAATGTTCCTGCGTTCATGGAGATCAGCTTCATGATAAATGCTCCAGATTCCGGCTCAATCATGGGAACACATTGGGAATTCTACAAACTTTTGGCTGTCTTTTTGAGTGGGTGAATATAGGTTGTAATCTTATTGATCAATGTCTCAACCAAAAATTACCCCATTGCCCACGTTAAAATTATGTGGTGTGCTCAGTGGGATAGTGCTGGAAATAATGAAAATGAGGTTGAAATTTGGTGGAATTCCCCTTTAATCGTCTTGATTTAACTTCTTCTTTCATTTATTATTTTTGATTATTTCCCTAGTATCCCAGTCATTGGAGCCCTCCCACCAGATGCTAAGTGAGAACATTGCCTTGGCAATCATCCTGCCAATCATCCTGGTCATCCTTCTGATTGGTGGAATCTACATGTATTACACAAAGTACGTTCAGCAGTCACAATTAAAATGCATTCTTCTTACTTTCACCAAATATTGGCATGGTACTGAGCCATTGTATAGATCAGATATCAGAAGTTGACTGTATGCTTTATTCTCTCCCTTTAACATTTATTTCCCTCTCCCTCAGTGTATGTAGACTGCAGTGGAAGCCACTTTTCTGGAAGTCTCTCTCTCACACCCACTCATACAGCCCAATTACTGTGGAGTCTGACTTCAACAACCCTCTATACGAGGCAGGGGTGAGTATTTTCTCTATTTTTGCCTAATGTAAGTATTGCTCAAGCGCTCTCACTTTGGGGCTAGATTCTATCAGATCCGCGCTAGCCAGCATAGCGGTTGTTTTGGAAGTCTCTGAGGTGGAACTCCGTTAGAGCTGTCAAATCCACAAGTGGTTGCATTGCCCTAACACAGACTCTGCCATTGGATGCAACAAAACCACACCCAACTTTATACCCGACAAGTCATGCAGCCGCATGACACGTTCAAACACTCTAATGTGTGATGTTCTATTGTCTACAACTCGATTAAACTGATAGGCTAAAAATCCCCCCATCCAAATTAACTTGAAAACCTGCATTAGCCTGTCATTATTTTTTATCATGGATAGCCCTGTCTGTGTAACCAACTGGGAATCAAACCCAGGTTATTGGTATAACTAAACCACCAAGTAAAATTGTTCTATCTATGTCACTAAGCTAGAGTTTAATGTAGAGCTCATGTACAGGTATATTGTATCAACTTTAATAAATTGACAATTATTTTTTCAACTTTTCACCTTTTGGCTAGTATTTAGGAAAATATTCTCTGTAACTTTACTTTTTATTTGTCTGGAAGTTGAAATGCTATTGACTGTAGGTTAGCAAGAAGTGAATAGTCTAGTCCATTGTTTATGAATCCTGGAGGTTGCATGTCCTAAACTGCTGAGGATATTTTGCTGTAGCATTTAAAACCAACTATTTTCTTCTTCAAATTAATTGTTATTTGGGTCTGTTGTATTGCTACCTGGTTCCTAGGACACACGGGAGTATGAGGTGTCCATTTGAAGAAGAAACGTCTTGAGAAGAAGTAAAACCCACAGATAGAGAGATCTGGAGGAAGAGGAACAACTTTCTTTTTCTTTCAGATGACTTCTTTCACTCCCCTCATCTCCCATCTCGCTATTTCCTCTTCCCTGCCTCTCTCTTTCATTCTCTCTCTTTATCTTTGAGTTTGTGTCTTTACACCTCACTTTTCTTTTGTGTGTGTCTCTAATTTCCCAGTCGCTCTTTCTGTCAGTGATTGTAGGTTTGCGTCTCCTTGGGCCAGATTCAATCCGATCGTGTTTAAGCAGCTAAGCACATTTTAAAGGCAATGTTCCAGCGCTAGTGGAGACGGCATTCACGGTAAATGCTGCATATGTCGGTTCAATTAGAAATTTCCTTTAAATGTCAATCGCACTTTAACGTGGATTTTTCATGGCCCAGATTGAATCTAGGCCCTTGTCTTCATCTGTTCATAGTGTGCAGCGATGACTGTCTCCCAGTGGTGTGCTGTTTTCCACAGTCCAACTTTTTGTCTAAAATTAGGATTGGTGCCTTACAGAGGTTAAGTGGTGGATAATTTGGAAGGAGAGACATAAAGAGGGAGAGACATAAAGAGGGAGAGCCAGAGAGGGAGAAAGAGGGAGTGCCGAGATATATTTATGAGGTAAATAATGAAAAGGGAAAGACAGGAAAGCAGACACACTCTCTCTCATGCTCAGTTGCACACAGTATACACACACAGACACACCGAGAGAGAGAGAGAGAGAGAGAGAGAGAGAGAGAGAGAGAGAGAGAGAGAGAGAGAGAGAGAGAGCGAGAAAGAGAGAGAGAGAGCGAGCGAGCGAGATGCATACACACATTGAATGTACATATTTGGTGGAATATTGAGGCTCATATATACAGAAAATTCAGTGGCAAAATATGACATTGCTTAATGTATCTTCATGTTTCAACTCTCGTTGCCATAGTAAAATGTAAAATTACAAAGCCAGCGTTTCATATTGTTCTTTGCCATTTTTGAAGTGTATTTCCACTTGATGTTGAATGACATTGAGAAAAAGGTGAGGACCTGAATTGTTGTCACGCTTATAGCACGCAATGATTGTATATTTTACCGCTTCTGCTGAATCATATTATTATGATTATCAACGATTATCATTGTTATCAGTGCAAATTTGAAGTTGTTGTATATGCACAATGTTGAAGAAAATAAGCTAACTTGGCTGCTTGCTGTGATGCAGTATTTAACTGATATGTTTTTTGAATTTCTTACCAGTTTATTGTCTGAACAGTAAATCTACTTTAATTCATTGTGCCAATATGGGGGTCCAGGGGACTCTTTTGCATTGTAAAGGTATTATTTGCATTATATTTTGTCATGAAGGCATTATTTATTTGCTGAAATCTAAGATTAAATCAAAGTCTGAATGGTGAAAAGAGGTCTTGTCTTCATTAAATACCAAATGTTTGTAGTTCTTGTGTGGCTCAGTTGGTAGAGCATGGTCCTTGCAATGCCAAGGTTGTAGGTTTGATTCCCATGGGGGACCAGTATGAAAATGTATGCACTCACTACTGTAAACCGCTCTGTATAAAAGCATCTGCTATATTCTTTCAAAAATTGTTATAGCTTTTAAAGTCTATTGTGCATGTACAGAAGACTGAATTCCCAAGACAAAATATCAGATGTGTACATTGTTTAAGTTTGATCTGTTATACTCTATGGAGGAACTGCTCTTTGGAGGAACAATCACACCAATTTAATCTGTTAATTAGATTGAGGAACAAATTGAGTTGACCAACCCTTTAAGCCTGTCAACCATATTTAATGACACAGGAGATAAGGGTGACAGCACATACTAATTGACACAAAAACACCAATCAAACACAGAGTGGGAAGGAAAAATGCAGTGACACATAAATACGGTGAGGAATGGGTCACACAGCAAAATAAACCCAAAACAGTGTTGTGGTTCTGTAAGTCACCAAATAACAGTAAACGAGCAATTCTAGCATGTGACGTCTGTGCAAATTGGTATCACTTTCATTGTGTTGGCCTATTTACAGATAGTCAAAAGGATGTGGATTCACAATCATGTCGAGTTCATGTACAGCAATTGCTAAATGGATTTAGTCTTAAAGGGGACTGTGACACATTTACTGTATACATGCATTGCTAGTGACAACAAGGTGAAATTAAACAAAATAGTTCAAACAGAGAATGTAAATGAGGCTATGGTTCAAAACCTATTGCCCGTGGAGTGTTTAAAAGAGGGAATGTCAACTGCTCAGAGAAGACCCTCAGACTGCCAGCATTTCTGTACCCCCGTCCCCCTATATTGTTCTCTCTTGCCTGACCTTCAGCTATCGAGGTATGTTGTCCTTGGCTCTGCAATTTTTCAATCTAAAATCGTGGTGCCCGAGAGCTGTGACTGCGCCAAGAGCTAACATTTTGTGCGTTGTCTCTTCGTGCGCAGGGCAAATAAAAATCCAACAAGCAGACCTCCAGTTGTGGCAGTGTCCTCATTAAATTACACAACGCAGAACGAACCACGCTACACAGACAATAGATTTTACAAATGACATGCCTTTAAAAACATTAACATGTAGTGTGCGTACGTGCAGCTCAATCAAATCTCAGACACCCAAGATATTGGGAATTAATACTTCCACTTAGAGACAGAAAGTTGTGGTAGAGGTTTATCAGATGAGGAAATCATAAGCTTTATGAAAACTGAATCAGATGAACAGCGTGTAACTGGAGATGTTGACGTCGAAATAAGCGAGGATACACTGAAATTGGTTTTGTCAGATGAGGCACATTTTGGAGGTTTCGGCATATTTTTGTTTAACTAGGCAAGTCGGTTAAGAACAAATTCTTATTTTCAATGACGGCCTAGGAACAGTGGGTTAACTGTCTTGTTCAGGGGCAGAAAGACAGATTTGTACCTTGTCAGCTCGGGGATTCAAACTTGCAACCTTTCAGTTACTAGCCCAACGCTAACTACTAGGCTAGCCCTGAAGGGTTCAGGAATTTGGAGGGTTCAGGCACCTCTGTTGCTATAAATGTGTATTTTCCTTAATATGTTTTGTAATTTTGCATGTGTTTGATGTATTTATGCAGGGCTCATATGTAAAAGAGGCAGTAGTCTCAGACTTATTAAAAATTTAAAAAATACCACTCCAAATAATGGTGTGTTTACATTGACTCATGATGAATGGGAGATTCATCACGAGTGCATTGAGGACATCGTCCCCACAGTGACTTTACGTACATACCCCAACCAGAAGCCATGGATTACAGGCAACATTCGCACTGAGCTAAAGGGTAGAGCTGCCGCTTTCAAGGTGCGGGACTCTAACCCGGAAGCTTACAAGAAATCCAGCTATGCCCTGCAACGAACCATCAAACAGGCAAAGCGTCAATACAGGGCCAAGATTGAATCATACTACACCGGCTCCGACGCTCGTCGAATGTGGCAGGGCTTGCAAACTATTACAGACTACAAAGGGAAGCACAGCCAAGAGCTGCCCAGTAACACGAGCCTACCAGACAAGCTAAATCACTTCTATGCTTGCTTCGAGGCAAGCAACACTGAGGCATGCATGAGAGCATCAGCTGTTCCGGACGACTGTGTGATAGCCGACGTGAGTAAGACCTTTAAACAGGTCAACATACACACGGATGCGGGGCCAGACGGATTACCAGGACGTGTGCTCCGGGCATGTGCTGACCAACTGGCAGGTGTCTTTACTGACATTTTCCTGATTGTGTCTATAATACCAACATGCTTCAAGCAGACCACCATAGTCCCTGTGCCCAAAAACACAAGGGCAACCTGCCTAAATGACTACAGACCCGTAGCACTCACGTCCGTAGCCATGAAGTGCTTTGAAAGGCTGGTAATGGCTCACATCAACACCATTATCCCAGAAACCCTGGACCCACTCCAATCTGCATACCGCCCAAACAGATCCACAGATGACGCAATCTCTATTGCACTCCACACTGCCCTTTCCCACCTGGACAAAAGGAACACCTATGTGAGAATGCTGTTCATTGACTACAGCTCAGCGTTCAACACCATAGTGCCCTCAAAGCTCATCACCAAGCTAAGGATCCTGGGACTAAACACCTCCCTCTGCAACTGGATCCTGGACTTCCTGACAGGGCGCCCCTAGGTGGTGAGGGTAGGTAGCAACACATCTGCCACGCTGATCCTCAACACTGGAGCTCTCTAAGGGTGTGTGCTCAGTCCCCTCCTGTACTCCCTGTTCACCCACAACTGCATGGCCAGGCACGACTCCAACACCATCATTAAGTTTGCTGACGACACAACAGTGGTAGGCCTGATCACCGACAACGATGAGACAGCCTATAGGGATGAGGTCAGAGACCTGGCCGGGTGATGCCAGAATAACAACCTATCCCTCAACATAACCAAGACTAAGGAGATGATTGTGGACTACAGGAAAAGGAGCACCGAGCACGTCCCCATTCTTATTGACGGGGCTGTAGCGGAGCAGGTTGAGAACTTCAAATTCCTTGGTGTCCACATCAACAAAAAACTAGATTGGTCCAAGCACACCAAGACAGTTGTGAATAGGGCACGACAAAGCCTATTCCCCTTCAGGAAACTAAAAAGATTTGGCATAGGTCCTGAGATCCTCAAAAGGATAATTATACAGCTGCAACATCGAGAGCATCCTGACCTGCCTGGTACGGCAATTGCTCGGCCTCCGACCGCAAGGCACTTCAGAGGGTAGTGCGTACGGCCCAGTCCATCACTGGGGCAAAGCTGCCTGCCATCTAGGACCTCTACACCAGGCGGTGTCAGATGGTTACCCGGACTATTTGCATTGTGTGCCCCCCCTCAAACCTTATTTTACGCTGCTGCTACTCTCTGTTTATCTTATATGCTTAGTCACTTTAACTATACATTCATGTACATACTACCTAAATTGGCCCGACCAACCAGTGCTCCCGCACATTGGCTAACCGGGCTATCTGCACTGTGTCCCACCACCCGCCAATCCCTCTTTTTACGCTTCTGCTACTCTCTGTTCACCATAAATGCACATTCACTTTATGTACTTACATGTACAGTGCTTTGCGAAAGTATTCGGCCCCCTTGAACTTTGCGACCTTTTGCCACATTTCAGCCTTCAAACATAAAGATATAAAACTGTATTTTTTTGTGAAGAATCAACAACAAGTGGGACACAATCATGAAGTGGAACGACATTTATTGGATATTTCAAACTTTTTTAACAAATCAAAAACTGAAAAATTGGGCGTGCAAAATTATTCAGCCCCCTTAAGTTAATACTTTGTAGCGCCACCTATTGCTGCGTAAGTCGCTTGGGGTATGTCTCTATCAGTTTTGCACATCGAGAGACTGACATTTTTTTCCATTCCTCCTTGCAAAACAGCTCAAGCTCAGTGAGGTTGGATGGAGAGCATTTGTGAACAGCAGTTTTCAGTTCTTTCCACAGATTCTCGATTGGATTCAGGTCTGGACTTTGACTTGGCCATTCTAACACCTTGATATGTTTATTTTTGAAACATTCCATTGTAGATTTTGCTTTATGTTTTGGATCATTGTCTTGTTGGAAGACAAATCTCCGTCCCAGTCTCAGGTCTTTTGCAGACTTCATCAGGTTTTCTTCCAGAATGGTCCTGTATTTGGCTCCATCCATCTTCCCATCAATTTTAACCATCTTCCCTGTCCCTGCTGAAGAAAAGCAGGCCCAAACCATGATGCTGCCACCACCATGTTTGACAGTGGGGATGGTGTGTTCAGCTGTGTTGCTTTTACGCCAAACATAACGTTTTGCATTGTTGCCAAAAAGTTCCATTTTGGTTTCATCTGACCAGAGCACCTTCTTCCACATGTTTGGTGTGTCTCCCAGGTGGCTTGTGGCAAACTTTAAACGACACTTTTTATGGATGTCTTTAAGAAATGGCTTTCTTCTTGCCACTCTTCCATAAAGGCCAGATTTGTGCAATATACGACTGATTGTTGTCCTATGGACAGAGTCTCCCACCTCAGCTGTAGATCTCTGCAGTTCATCCAGAGTGATCATGGGCCTCTTGGCTGCATCTCTGATCAGTCTTCTCCTTGTATGAGCTGAAAGTTTAGAGGGACGGCCAGGTCTTGGTAGATTTGCAGTGGTCTGATACTCCATTTCAATATTATCGCTTGCACAGTGCTCCTTGGGAGGTTTAAAGCTTGGGAAATCTTTTTGTATCCAAATCCGGCTTTAAACTTCTCACAACAGTATCTCGGACCTGCCTGGTGTGTTCCTTGTTCTTCATGATGCTCTCTGCGCTTTTAACGGACCTCTGAGACTATCACAGTGCAGGTGCATTTATACGGAGACTTGATTACACACAGGTGGATTGTATTTATCATCATTAGTCATTTAGGTCAACATTGGATCATTCAGAGATCCTCACTGAACTTCTGGAGAGAGTTTGCTGCACTGAAAGTAAAGGGGCTGAATAATTTTACACGCCCAATTTTTCAGTTTTTGATTTGTTAAAAAAGTTTGAAATATCCAATAAATGTCGTTCCACTTCATGATTGTGTCCCACTTGTTGTTGATTCTTCACAAAAAAATACAGTTTTATATCTTTATGTT
Organism: Oncorhynchus mykiss; assembly: GCF_013265735.2. Taxonomy (NCBI): domain Eukaryota; kingdom Metazoa; phylum Chordata; class Actinopteri; order Salmoniformes; family Salmonidae; genus Oncorhynchus; species Oncorhynchus mykiss. Next base: position 45,630,638 of record NC_050570.1, on the reverse strand, counting down.
TGAAGCCTGAAATGTGGCAAAAGGTCGCAAAGTTCAAGGGGGCCGAATACTTTCGCAAGGCAATGTACATACTACCTCAGTAAGCCTGACTAACAGGTATATAGCCTTGCTACTCTTTTTTCAAATGTCTTTCTACTTTCTACTTACATTTTAGATACAGTTGAAGTCGGACATTTACATACACTTAGGTTGGAGTCATTAAAACTTATTTTTCAAGCACTCCACATGTTTCTTGTTAACAAACTATAGTTTTGGCAAGTTGGTTATGACATCTACTTTGTGCATGACAAGTAATTTTTCCAATAATTGTTTACAGATGTTTCAATTAATCACAATTCCAGTGGGTCAGAAGTTTACATACACTAAGTTGACTGACTGTGCCTTTAAACAGCTTGGAAAATTCCAGAAAATTATGCCATGGCTTTAGAAGCTTCTGATAGGCTAATTGCCATCATTCTAGTCAATTGGAGGTGTACCTGTGGATGTATTTCAAGGCCTACCTTCAAACTCAGTGCCTCTTTGCTTAACATCATGGCAAAATCAAAGGAAATCAGCCAAGACCCCAGAAAATAAATTGTAGACCTCCACAAGCCTGGTTCATCTTTGGGAGCAATTTCCAAATGCCTGAAGGTACCACGTTCATCTGTACAAACAATAGTATGCAAGTATAAACACCATGGGACCACGCAGCCGTCATACCGCTCAGGAAGAAGACGCATTCTGTCTCCTAGAGATGAACGTAAAAGTGAAAATCAATCCCAGAACAACAGCAAACGACCTTGTGAAGATGCTGGAGGAAACCGGTACAAAAGTATCTATATCCACAGTAAAACGAGTCCTATATCGATATAACCTGGAAGTTTGCGGGGCAAGGAAGAAGCCACTGCTCCAAAACCTCCATAAAAAAGCCAGACTACGGTTTGCAACTGCACATGGGGACAACGATCGTACTTTTTGGAAAAATGTCCTGTGGTCTGATGAAACAAAAATAGAACTGTTTGGCCGTAATGACCATCGTTATGTTTGGAGGGAAAAGGGGGAGGTTTGCAAGCCGAAGAACACCATCCCAACCGTGAAGCACGGGGAGGCAGTATCATGTTGTGGGGTTGCTTTGCTGCAGGAGGGACTGGTGCACTTCACATAATAGATGGCATCATGAGGTATGAAAATTATCTGGATATTTTGAAGCAACATCTCAAGACATCAGTCAGGAAGTTAAAGCTTGGTTGCAAATGTGTCTTCCAAATGGACAATGACCCCAAGCATACTTCCAAAGGTGTGGCAAAATTGATTAAGTACAACAAAGTCAATGTATTGGAGTGACCATCACAAAGCCCTGACCTCAATCCCATAGAAGATGTGTGGGCAGAACTGAAAAAGTGTGTGCGAGCATGGAGGCCTACAAACCTGACTCAATTACACCAGCTCTGTCAGGGGGAATGGGTCAAAATTCACCCAACTTATTGTGGGAAATTGTGGAAGTTTAACAATTTAAAGGCAATTGCTACCAAATACTAATTGAGTGTATGTAAACTTCTGACCTACTGGGAATGTAATGAAAGAAATAAAAGCTGAAATAAATCACTCTCTTTACTATTATTCTGACATATCTATTTCTTAAAATAAAGTGGTGAGTTTAAATGTATTTGGCTGAGGTGTATGTAAGCTTCCGACTTCAACTGTATACAGTACCATTCAAAAGTTTGGACTCATTCCAGAGTTTTTCTTTATTTTAATTTTTACTATTTTCAAAATTTTTACCTTTTAAATAATGTATTTACGCCTGGTTAGACTGTAAACTCTCCTTACAGACTCACATCAAACATCTCCAATCCAAAGTTAAATCTAGAATTGGCTTCCTATTTCGCAAAAAAGCATCATTCACTCATGCTGCCAAACATACCCTTGTAAAACTGACCATCCTACCAATCCTCAACTTCGGCGATGTCATTTACAAAATAGCCTCCAATACCTACTCAATAAATCCGATGCAGTCTATCACAGTGCCATCCGTTTTGTCACCAAAGCCCCATATACCTGTACGCTCTTGTTGGCTGGCTTCATACTCGTCCCCAAACACACTGGCTCCAGGTCATCTACAAGACCCCCTTTATCTCAGCTCGCTGGTCACCATAGCATCACCCACCTGTAGCACGCTCTCCAGCAGGTATATCTCTCTGGTCACCCCCAAAACCAATTCTTTCTTTGGCCGCCTCTCCTTCCAGTTCTCTGCTGCCAATGACAGGAACGAACTCCAAAAATCTCTGAAACTGGAAACACATCTCCCTCACTAGCTTTAAGCACCAGCTGTCAGAGCAGCTCACAGATTACTGCACCTGTACATAGCCCATCTATAATTTAGCCCAAACAACTACCTCTTTCCCTACTGTATTTATTTATTTTGGTCCTTTGCACCCCATTATTTATATCTCTACCTTGCACATTATTCCACTGCAAATCAATCATTCCAGTGTTTTACTTGCTATATTGTATTTACTTCACCACCATGGCCTTTTTTCGCCTTTACCTCCCTTATCTCACCTCACTTGCTCACATTGTATATAGACTTATTTTTTTATTGTATTATAGACTGTATGTTTGTTTTACTCCATGTGTAACTCTGTGTTGTTGTATGTGTCGAACTGCTTTGCTTTATCTTGGCCAGGTCGCAATTGTAAATGAGAACTTGTTCTCAACTTGCCTACCTGGTTAAATAAAGGTGAAATAAAATACATTTGATAACATTCTGCTCCAGTCATTACCATGAGCCCGTTTTCCCCAATTAGGTTGCCACCAACCACCTGTGATCTTTACCAACCCCCCTCTTTCTCTCCCTCCCATCGCTCTCTCTGTTCTGTGGGTTCTAGTGGTGTGATATGCACACATCCATAATACCACTTCTCTACATTTCTACCCTGCAGGTATCCTGGAGACGATTTGGGATAAGCACAGTGTTACGGCTGCCACCCCCCCCCCCTCCCTCTCCCACCTCAGGATAAAGTGGTGAGAATGTGGGCTGTAAATCAGGCGGAACATGTGCTGGCCATGACATGCATCAACGAGCTGGTGTCCAAGAACTGTGTGCCGCTGGACTTTGAGGAGTACCTGCTGAGGATGTTTCAGCAGACTTTCTTCCCGCTACAGAGGCTGACAAGGGAGACCAATGCACACACCGTCAAGAGCTGGCTGCAAGAGCTGGACGAGAGGTAGGCCCACACATGGAATTAAATAGAACCTTCAGAAAGTATTCACACCCTTTGACTTTTTCTACATTTTGTTGTTACAAAGTGGGATTAAAATGGATTTAATTGTCTTCTTTTTCCCCCCCAATGATCAACAGAAAATACTCTTTCAAATAAGAAAAACAATTCAAAAATCTGTAATAAAAAAAAACATGGAAAATAAAACGCTAATATATCTTCATTAAAAAAAGTATTCAACTCCCTGAGTCAATACATGTTAGGATCACTTGGCAGTGATTTCAGCTGAGTCTTTCCACACCTGAATTCAAATCAAATTTTATTTGTCACATGCGCCGAATACAACAGGTGTAGACCTCACAGAATTGTGCAACATTTGCCCATTATTCTTTTCAACATTCGTCAAGCTCTGTCAAATTGGTTGTTGATCATTGCTAGACAACCATTTTCAGGTCTTGACATAGATTTTCAAGCAGATTTAAGTCAAAACTGTAGCTCGGCCACTCATGAACATTCACTGTCTTCTTGGTAAACAACTCCAGTGTAGATTTGGCCTTGTGTTTTAGGTTATTTTCCTGATGAAAGGTGAATCAATCTTCCGGTGTCTGGTGGAAAGCAGACTGAACCAGGTTTTCATCTAGTGTGCTTAGCCCCATTCCATAAATATTTTATACTGAAAAACTCCCCAGTTCTTAACGATTACAAGCATACCCATAACCCATGATGCAGCCAGCACTATGCTTGAAAATATGGAGAGTGGCAGGTACTCAGGACAAAATGCTAATTGCTTTTCCAAATTTTTTGCAGTATTACTTAAGTGCCTTGTTGCAAACAGGATGTTCGTTTTGAAATATTTTTATTCTGTACAGTCTTCCTCAATTTCACTCTGTCGATTAGGTATTGTGGAGTAAATTAACTACAATATTGTCGATCCACCCTCAGCTTTGTCCTATCACAGCCATTAAACTCTTAACTGTTTTAAAGTCGCCATTGGCCTCATGGTGAAATCCCTGAGCAGTTTCTTTCCTTTCTGACAGCTAAGTTAAAGGCATCCTTCTTATCTTTGTAGTGACTGGTGTATTGATTAGGGCAGACCCCATTTAGTCAACTAGTCGATTGTTTGGTCGATAGGCTGTTGGTCGACCGAGATTTCTTTCATCGAGCAGTCGCAATGTTTTTTTGTTTTTTTTCATGGTGCACAGGACACTTGTCTGATTCGTTGCGGAGGCCACGGGGATTGCACAGTCCATCACTCTAAGATCTGATGCAGAAATTGTATATGGTTGCCTCATGCAATATGTCAGATAAAGCAATTTCACAGATTTGGACAGGAAGCACCTGAGCTCAATTTCGAGTCTCATAGCAAAGGGTCTGGATACAAATAAGGTATGTGTTTTATTTTTTGATAAATTAGTCAATGTTCTAAACCTGTTTTCGCTTTGTCATTATGGGTGTACACATTATGTGTAGATTGAGGAAATAAAATTATGTAATACATTTTAGAATAAGGCTGTCATGTAACAAAATGTGGTAAAGTCAACAGGTCTGAATACTTTGACCATGGCCATATTCAATCATTTTTTAAATGTTAAATAGCAGGCTTCACCAAATGACCATTGCTTTTAGGGGTGGAATCGATTATCCTGATTGGATAAGAAGTACTTTAGTTACAACATACTTCCACAAAATACCACACTGAACAGAAATATAAACGCAACATGTAAAATATTGGTCCCATGTTTCATGAGCTGAAATAAAAGATCAGAGAAATGTTCCATACTCACGAAAAACGTTTTTCTCCCAATTGTTGGGCACAAAAAAATCCAGGAGGAGTATTAATGTCTGTAATAAAGCTCATTCTGATTTTCTAGGCTTAGCTCCCCATTGGGTGGGCCTAGCTCCCAAGTGGGTGGGCCTAGCTCCCAAGTGGGTGGGCGTATGCCCTTCCAGGCCCACCCATGGCTGTGCCCCTGCCCAGACATGTGAAATCCATAGATTAGGGCCTAATTAGTTCATTTCAATTGAATGATTTCCTTATATGAACTGTAACTCAGCAAAATCTTTGAAATTGATTAATGTTGCGTTTATACTTTTGCTCAGTATAATACCACAGTAACTCACTGCTTAAATATACCAGGTTAGAATGGTCGGGATTCTGTGACTTTCTCCCCTGGGAATCTGAGAGGACTGCAGATATTATGCATGTATACATGTATACATTGACACATCAAATCCAAAACATAAGGTCTAAAAAATAAAAAAATAGCAATGTAGTTTCCAAGATCCTGTCTAGCCTCTTTAGTTTAATCAAAGTACATTTTTCAAATTATAGGATTTGAATGCTGATTCCATCTTTGTGGGGCTGTATTTTCTTTGGACCTCAATACATGCAGAAAACTGTTCCACAGCTGAAAAACCTTGGAATTGGTGCATTTCTAAATGTTATTCATTTGGCCGGCTCTAGGCCACAGACAGATTTTTGACCTAGTTGCCTCAGGGATTCGAACCAGCAACCTTTGGGTTACTGGTCCAACCCTAATAACCACTAGGCTACCTGCCCCCATACAGGTCACGCCCTACATTGCATTGAAGTCTCAGGCTATATTTCTGAACCAATAACCAAATCTTGTATGCACTGGCCAGCTACTTGATTTGATTCTAGGGGCTGTGGTATTCAAATTCGGCACTGAACAGAAATAGCAGACTTGAAGTGGACTGAAATAGGTACGGTTACTCTTTATATCCAAGTCATGCCCTGACCACTCCTCTCAAAGCCTGTCCCCAGCCCGCTCCCCCTCTAAAAAGTCTACCTGTGCTTACAACCCATGCAATCAATGACAATAAGGAGGTATCTGATATTTTACCTTTATTTAACTAGGCAAGTCAGTTAAGAACAAATTCTTATTTTCAATAGGCTAACAGTAGGTTAACTGCCTGTTCAGGGGAAGAACGACAGAACTTGTCAGCTCAGGGGTTTGAACTTGCAACCTTCCAGTTACTAGTCCAACGCTCTAACCACAAGGCTACCCTGCCGATAGGCTACCCACCCTGCCGATAGGCTACCCACCCTGCCGATAGGCTACCCACCCTGCCGATAGGCTACCCACCCTGCCGATAGGCTACCCACCCTGCCGATAGGCTACCTACCCTGCCGCCCCACTTATTAATAAGGAAAGCATGTCACACCACACACACACAAGTGCACGATTTGAGTGCTCTGCAATAACGATGGCTGGTCGACGAACCACCCTTTAGATGATTCGTTGAGAGCCCCGACACAAAGGATACAAAGATCTTCTTTAGCAAAAATACACCCCTTAGTCTATAATGCAAACAACAGATGTGTGGAATGGGCCACAAGGTTAGGATTCATATAAAATAAATGAATAATTCACAGCAGACAGTATCTGTAATTATCCAAACCTCTCAACCCAGGTATTTCCCAATACACAAACACTAGCTCATGCTATGGAATGGTTTCTTTAGGTTTTATCACCAACGGCATCGTAAATCCACTGTCAGCATTATTAAGCCCCAGAGGCCCAATTCAGAAGACCACGCACAGATGAGTGTCTTAATTTTTGTAACTTAAAAAAAAATTGAACCCTTATTTAACTAGGCAAGTCAGTTCTGAACAAATTCTTATTTACACTGACGACCTACCCCGGCCAAACCCGGACGACGCTGGGCCAATTGTGTGCCGCCCCAAGGGACTCCCAATCAAGGCAGGATGTGATTTAGCATGGATTCAAACCAAGGGACTGAGATGCAGTTTCTTAGACCGCGTTCTAAGAACCCTATTCTATTCCATAAAACAACCATTTGATGCAATATCAGTATTATAACAATCTTGTAATTTTGCTCTCACAAGGGCTGAATCTGCCGAGTTGATGTGTACGCTTTAGAATGTTTTAATTATAGCCTATGCCTGGACTTTTCTCAGTTATATTTTACAATTTCATGGATTGAACTTGAAATTGAAAACTTTCAGGATGAATACAGCAAAAACCAAACCTATTTTTTTTAATGATTCATACATACTTTCCTAACCCAAATATGTGCCTAAATAATCAACAAAATTGGAGTACTTTTAAATCTACCAGTTGGTGCTGAAACAAAGAATAAGATAAATATACTGAAAAAAATATAAATGCAACATGCAACAATTTCTAGGATTTTACTGTTACAGTTCATATAAGGAAATTACTACATTTTAATAAATTCATTAGACCCTAATCTATGGATTTCACATTAAATTAACATTAAATTATCTGGCAACAGCTCTGGTGAACTTTCCTGCAGTCAGCATGTCAATTGCATGCTTCCTCAAAACTTGAGACATCTGTGGCATTTTGTTGTGTGACAGAACTGCACATTTTAGAGTAGCCTTTTATTGTCCCCAGCACAAGGTGCACCAGTGTAATTATCATGCTGTTTAATCAGCTTCTTGATATTCCACACCTGTCAGGGGGTTGGATTCTCTTGGCAAAGGAGAATTGCTCCCAACAGTGACGTAAACAAATTTGAGCACAGCATTTTAGAGAAATAAGCTTTTTCTGCTCATGGAAAATTTCTGGGATCTTTTATTTCAACTCATGAAACATGTGACCAACACTTGACATGTTGTGTTTGTATTTTTGTTCAGTATAGATGGCATTCTTTCATTGAACCAGATATATTCTGAACCTGTTCTCTCTATGTATTCTATTGAGTCTGTGGACAAATTTGAATTAAAAGGTACAAGATAAATGTATTGAAAACCCTAAACCCGAGAAAATCTTGTCCCGTATTCAGCGGTTGAATTAAACGTATTCAGAGAGCGCAAGGTAGCGCTCATCGTCATGAGTGTGTCTCAATGGGTTCAATGAAGTCAATCAATGTTGTTGCATTCTCATACAGTGCAAGGTAGCTTCGTAATTTCTGCTGTTTACCCCACACGCTGGATAACTGGGCACTTAGATTTAGCTGGTGTGCTGTTACAGTTACAAAGTGGCGGTGGGTTTGGCAGTTTTGATGAGCTGTGAATTTTGCGATGGCTTTTCTCCAGTTCCTAAATCCTGCACTAATGAAGGCAGCATCCGCTCTTTGGCCAAAAGATGGCTGGCTTGAATACCCTTGACTACAGTGAAAACACAACACTCCTTTTATTGATGGATTATAAGGTAGCCAGGGGAAATCGCGAAACCATCTCTCTTGAAACGTCAACACTCTGTTGGCAAGAATTTGCGGTTCTATAAATTGTGGGAGTGGCTGATATGGTTTTATGCCATCACTGAGGTAACTGGACAATGCTGTGACACTTTCCCCTATACTGGTGCTGCTGGCAACAAGGTTGACACATGGTCCTGCCGTGGCTGTGACACTGTCCTCTGAAGTCTCTCTCCCTGGCTCTTTCCCTTTCACCACCCTCACTGACACACAGTCTGTCTCCTAGAAAAGAAATAAGGTGTTTGAAATACTCCTAAATACTGGTACCCAAAACTACACAATCACAACAGCAATACCATTGCCTTAAACAAATCTTAGTTCAGTCACCAGTTTAAGTTGAGAGTTGGGGTATCCATGGCATTTTCCCTATTTTACAAGTCTAAAAAAGAGAGAACCTTTCCTAATGTTGATAACAAAGAATGTCGTGGAAATTTCCTGTATTACCAAATCATGAGAGAGCAAACCACACACAAGTCAGAGTTATCATAAAGTCCATCTTTAATTATATGAGCTTCACCATAGCCCTGTGACTCTCAGATCAATTGGGTCTTTAAATGAATTCTCTGAGAGTGCTTACAAAACAATTCTTAGTATAATTTATAGCCAAGACACACCCCTCTCAACTCACATGACAAATAACAGATCTTAGGAACATTTACAAAGGAAGACTTTACTTGAGAGAGGAGTATCCCATAGCCAGACGGCATTAGCTATATATATATTATCGTTCAGTTTGGTCTCCTAAACGAAGTTCTTATCTCGTTCTTGGTACCACTTAGGACCAAAACATTACCTCATCCAATGGCAAATATCAATTGTCAATTCGAGATACTCCCATCTCAAATACACCCCCTCCTGGACAAGATCAGAAAAGACAGTGAGCCTCCTAGGCCATATACTAAATCAAGATAAGGGCAACCTCAGAGGGGACATGTAATAGTTACAGACACATTCCCATAAGAAGACAAGCCTGACCTCTCCCCTCTTCTGGGGCCCAAATAACCTTCCCACATAAGCATACTTATGAAAATTGATAAAACATCTTATTTATCAATGTTACCTAAAGAATTCTGATTCTGCCACAACAAGACTCAAACTTACCTGAGACTCTCTGTCTCTGCCAGTCTGTCTTTTCGCACCAAAGTACGTTCATCTCTAGGAGACAGAACGCGTCTCCTTCCTGAGCGGTATGACGGCTGGGTGGTTCCATGGTGTTTATACTTGCGTACTATTGTTTGTACAGATGAACGTGGTACCTTCAGGCGTTTGGAAATTGCTCCCAAGGATGAACCAGACTTGTGGAGGTCTACAATTTTCTATCTGAGGTCTTGGCTGATTTCTTTTGATTTTGCCATGATGTCAAACAAAGAGGCACTGAGTTTGAAGGTAGGCCTTGAAATACATCCACTGGTACACCTCCAATTGACTCAAATGATGTAATTTAGCCAATCAGAAGCTTCTAAAGCCATGACATCATTTTCTGGAATGCACAGTCAACTTAGTGTATGTAAACTTCTGACCCACTGGAATTGTGTGTCGTGTCTTTGGCTATGCCGGATTAAGTGATATGACATGCTATTCTATAAAATCATTTCTCCGTAATTAATATTACCTGATTGAGCTAATCATGTAAATGTAATTAACTAGAGAGTAGGGGCTCCACAAAATAATATTTATAGAGCTGTTATCTTCCGAATAAACTCTTAAAGACCTAGTAATATTTTACATCAATAGCAGTCAATATTAATCGTCACATTAATTCAGTCTCATCTGGAAGTTGTAAATTCTTGGTTATCTTCACGAACCCTGGCTAACAAGTTGAATAAGCAATACAATATTGGGTTGAATTATTTATTTACTAAATACCTAACTATCACACATAATTACACATGCACATAATTAATCATAACTTGATTACAAATTACGTCATAAAGGAAAATGTCCCTAGTGGGCGGAACAAATATGACAGCTTGTTACACAAAAGAAAAGGGTTTGAGTGAAAGAGCGGGAAGACTGAGGGACATTGTAAATACTGTGCTATCGTAAATACATTATCTTATGCATTCTAAGGAAAATGCAATAAATATTAACTCTGAGCTGCGCTTCGGTAGGTTGGTGGTAGATGGAAGGCCGTGTTGCCCAACCGAGTCCTTTGTCCTTTGACGAATGTCTCTGCTGGTAAATTGTATACATTGTAGTAACGTCATTGTGTGGTAGACGTGATACTCTGTCTGTTCCTTCCTAACCTGCGTTTGCAGCTGCTGTTGCTAACTCAACAGCTAGGAGGTATCACTTCTGTAGTGAATAAAAGTTCAAAGTTCATACCATTCGCAACCAAAGCTCACGCTGATGTTGGCTTCGTTCTGTAGTTATTATCTGAACCATTCTGACATCGGACCGTCGTCCTTACATCCTCGGAACAGGAGGTTATATTGTCTTCAAGGCTTTATATAGGAAGGGAGAGGAGGGCGTGTTTGAAAAGTTTTATAGCCCATGTCCCTTCACAGGGGTGGGCCACTGATTGAGCAGGGCCCTAACCTTATGAAAACCCAAATCTCACATTTTAGAAGCTAAAATCACATTTCATCCCATCACAAATAATTTAATATTCAAACATTTAAATTGAACAACAATTCCATGTGAATCCAATAACTCTGATGTGTAGACTTTCCACTGTAGAGTTTATGTCATCTTATCATTGATGAGAGTGTCTCAGATGACAACTGAACTGACATCATATTCATTAAGTACCACCGCATATGTTCAATTGGTCGGATTACCAGGATATAGTTTCCCCCCACCTTCTGATGTTCCCAGAATCTCTATGTTAACCAAGGTGTTTGCAAATGTAACATCAGTAGGGTAGAGAGAGGAAAAACGGGGGAAGAGGTATTTATGACTGTCATAAACCTACCCCCAGGCCAACGTCATGACATGTGATACAGTAAATTATAAGTGAAATAATCTGTCTGTTAACAATTGTTGGAAAAATGACTTGTGTCATGCACAAAGTAGATGTCCTAACCGACTTGCCAAAACTACAGTTTGTTAACAAGACATTTGTGACTCCAACCTAAGTCTATGTAAACTTCTGACTTCAACTGTAGCTTTTCTATCTATCTTCAAATATAACTAATGGGAACACAAAAGCACTAATTCAACTGGGTGGAGATAAAAACACAGTAAACAGAAGGCACAGTATGTGTGGATGTATTGAGATGGATGGTGTGGTGTGGGTTTTTTGGTGTTTGGGAAAGTGTGGCGTTGAGTGAGAAAGGAAATGGTTGCAAATCCCAGAACCAATGCATGTCTGTGAGCAGGGGTTGTGAGAGAGCTTTCAATGTTGTACAGATGAGGGATATACATTTTATAATGAATTATACAACTTATTTATTTATTTATTGCCCTATCATGGTGGAACAGCGTTTTAAAGTAAATTATACATCGAGTTTATTTATTGTCCTATCATGGGGAACTACATTTTTAAAATAAATTCTACGGTCACTAAAGGGTTGTGTCTCCTCATCACTGAAGGGTTGTGTCTCCTCTTATCTAGCCCAATAAATTAATTTAGATTCTGTCCCTATTACTGACTAAATTGATATCATTAATGTATTTCAAAGCCAGCTCTTGAAAAAAAGTAGTTTGGATGTAGATGGTGAAAATCTATTGAATGATACTGAAAATGCTGGTCAGGTGTTTTCTTTTCGGGAATTTACTGATAAAGAAGTCCTGGATGCTTTGTTAACATCAGACAAAAATCCACAGGGGCTGATCATTTGGAGCCTGATCTGATTAAGTGTGCAGCACCCCGTATTGCTGGCTCAGTAGCCCACATTTGTCATTTAACATTGTTATCAGGAAGTATTCCAAAAACATGGAAATCCGCATATGTGCTGCCACTCCATAAGGGGGGGATACAAATTATCTTGACAACTATAGCCTCATTTCAAGGCTACCTTGTTTAGCTAGTACCGTAAAACTTAAATGAATAGCCTTGGCCTTTAATTGCTTCAGTCACTGTACACAACCGGCGCTTATTAGAGGCTGGCTTCTATTTGAGCCAGGCGTCTATTTCCTTAATTCACACAACTTTTGCTCAATAAAATATTGAAAAGACTACTACACTGTTTATTGTGATCAGTATTGTGGCAAATAAAATGACCAAATCCATCACATATCAGACAGACTTTCTTTTGAGCTTCAGTACTATTCTCTCACTTGTTGCACCTTGTATCCCCCGTAGTTGCAGGGAGATCACAATAGATAGATTTCAGTATTCATCGTTTTTCCAGATGCCTTCAGTACTATCCACGAGGGGCAACGTAAGCACAAAGCACTTTCTGCTTAACAGTCAAGATTTTTCTGTTTAACAACCTTAACTTATCCCGCAGCTCAACTTACCCCATACCCACGGAATGTTGTGCCAAGAGACCGCTTGACACAACTTGAATGAATTCTGATTATTTCCATGGATACACAGCACCCTAAAATATAATGTATGTAGATATCTGTTAGAAATAATAATACATTTCCCTTGATGGAGTGATCCTTAATGTAAAAAAGGTCTCAACTTACCCCGCTCTCCCCTCCCTACTTTCACTTCACCCATAAACATTTATCCCTCGGAAGGATCTTTTCATGGAAGCCTTCACCCTGTGCATGCGGCTGGCCACTGAGCTGGCAACAGGCAGCCGTGAGATCATCCTGTTCGCATACCGCACATAGTACTACGACAAGCTCAACGTGTGGAGAAAGGCTGAAGGCACCTAAGGCCTGTGTATGAGTGGGGACGGGGTCTTCTCCACCTGCCTGAGCTCAGCACATTCCAGACCCACCTGTGTCTCACCCGGGAGTCTATGTCAGGCATGGTCATGTTCTACAGTGGGGCAAAAAAGTATTCAGTCAGCCACCAATTGTGCAAGTTCTCCCACTTACAAAGATGAGAGAGGCCTGTAATTTTCAACATAGGTACACTTAAACTATGACAGACAAAATGAGAAAAAAAAATCCAGAAAATCACATTGTAGGATTTTTAATGAATTTATTTGCAAATTTTGGTGGAAAATAAGTATTTGGTCACCTACAAACAAGCAAGATTTCTGGCTCTCACAGACCTGTAACTTCTTCTTTGAGGCTCCACTGTCCTCCACTCGTTACCTGTATTAATGGCACCTGTTTGAACTTGTTATCAGTATAAAAGAGACCTGTCCACAACCTCAAACAGTCACACTCCAAACTCCACTATGGCCAAGACCAAAGAGCTGTCAAAGGACACCAGAAACAAAATTGTAGACCTGCACCAGGCTGGGAAGACTGAATCTGCAATAGGTAAGCAGCTTAGTTTGAAGAAATCAACTGTGGAAGCAATTATTAGGAAATGGAAGACATACAAGACCACTCATAATCTCCCTCGATCTGGGGCTCCACGCATGATCTCACCCCGTGGGGTCAAAATGATCACAAGAACGGTGAGCAAAAATCCCAGAACCACACGGGGGGACCTAGTGAATGACCTGCAGAGAGCTGGGACCAAAGTAACAAAGCCTACCATCAGTAACACACTACGCCGCCAGGGACTCAAATCCTGCAGTGCCAGACGTGTCCCCCTGCTTAAGCCAGTACATGTCCAGGCCCGTCTGAAGTTTGCTAGAGAGCATTTGGATGATCCAGAAGAAGATTGGGAGAATGTCATATGGTCAGATGAAACCAAAATATAACTTTTTGGTAAAAACTCAACTCGTCGTGTTTGGAGGGCAAAGAATGCTGAGTTGCATCCAAAGAACACCATACCTACTGTGAAGCATAGGGGTAGAAACATCATGCTTTGGGGCTGTTTTTCTGCAAAGGGACCATGACGACTGATCCGTGTAAAGGAAAGAATGAATGGGGCCATGTATCGTGAGATTTTGAGTGAAAACCTCTTTCAATCAGCAAGTGCATTTTAAAGATGAAACGTGGCTGGGTCTTTCAGCATGACAATGATCCCAAACACACCGCCCGGGCAATGAAGGAGTGGCTTTGTAAGAAGCATTTCAAGTCCTGGAGTGGCCTAACCAGTCTCCAGATCTCAACCCCATAGAAAATCTTTGGAGGGAGTTGAAAGTCCATGTTGCCCAGCAACAGCCCCAAAACATCACTGCTCTAGAGGAGATCTGCATGGAGGAATGGGCCAAAATACCAGCAACAGTGTGTGAAAACCTTATGAAGACTTACAGAAAACGTTTGACCTCTGTCATTGCCAACAAAGGGTATATAACAAAGTATTGAGATAAACTTTTGTTATTGACCAAATACTTATTTTCCACCATAATTTGCTAATAAATTCATAAAAAATCCTACCATGTGATTTTCTGGATTGATTTTCTGGTAACCTCATTTTGTCTGTCATTGTTGAAGTGTACCTATGATGAAAATTACAGGCCTCTCTCATCTTTTTAAGTGGGAGAACATGCACAATTGATGGCTGACTAAATACTTTTTTGCCCCACTGTACGTAGACGGGAAGAGTAGCATTAGGAAGGTATATAAAACCGGAACAAAGCACAAGCTGTTGGTACAGTCATCCTGGGACCCAGACTTCTGAAGGAGTTTGACACCAAGCAGAGTTTTGTTGGAGGGATCATAGACGTAAACATGTGTGACTACTTGCCCCCCAATGTCATGATGGAAGCTTTGTGTGCTGGGAAACGTGTGCCCAAACGGAACATTTTTGACCAGGAAATCAAAGAGCAACGGGAACATCAGGGTGATCACTAAAGACAGTGGCGGTCTGTGTCGTTTAAGAGGGAGGACGATTATTAGAATTTTTATGAGCATAACTTTTTTTCTATTACAGTTTATTGGATATCTGTCACATATTCTATTCACCCAGGTCAATATAACACGGATAGGTTTAGGCTACTTACGACATGATACTCAAATTGTCCCTATACCCATCATGAGGTTGCTACAACCTAGCCTATGAATTAAAGTTTACAACGTGGGTCGAGAGACATTTGAGAAATCAATACCGCCTTCCACAACATTCCCTGTATCTTGCTGATTTAGGGTGTAATCGTTAGTCCCACAGTTGCAAACGAGAGCTTCTATTGGACAAATTCAGGGATGTTCCGTTCCGTTTAAGAAACAATTTTCAAACAGAATCGGCGGAATGAATACATCCCTGGTCATATGCAAACACAGTTCACTTTCATAGCAGCCAGATCATATAATTCCTTCTCGCATCTACACGCTTTTCTCCTCTCAACTTTTCCCTTTGCCTGTGTGCTTCAGTCCACAACACTGAAAAAAACATTTTCAAGCCAAACCTTCATATCATAACTGCTACACACAGCCTACATCGTTGTCACCATATTAGCTAATGTCAAGTCAACAACATAGCTACTAGAACTAACGCATTAGTAGACCCACTACAATCGTGCAGTACAGTGTACAGTTAGCAAGCAGTTTAGAATTTACACGGGCCGACCACGGTGGTAATACATTTATAATACCAAAAGCTTACCTTGACTTGGAAGAGTTCTAGTGTTGGATAGCCATAGCCAGCTAGGTAACATAGCATCCGTCTCTGTTTGAACTGGGTGTTTGAGTAGGCTGAACTATCTAGCTAGCTTCATTTGCTAGCTAAGTAAGTGAAAGTGAAAAATGTGTGTGCATGCAACATTGCAGCACAGGTTTGAGCACTGATGTAATCTCATAGATGAACAGTAGGGGGAAATCCATTATTAATTTTGACAGACATAGAGCCCAACAGGGTAGGTGTCATAATACCCATAAAACCTAGCAGTCAAACAGGGAAATGGTTACAATCACCTTGTCCAAGATATTTACACTGCTTTCAAAACGTCACGTGCCTACACGAAACACATCCCTTATTTTAAGTGTTTCTAAAAAAAACTTTGGGAAAAATGATTGGAACCATTTCCCTGTTTGATTGCTAGGTTGTATGGGTATTATGACTATTGACTCTATTGCAGCCGACATAAACGGCAAGTCCAGACTGACTGTTCTACAAATCACCTTGCATCACACCTTGCTTTACAAACGAGCTTAAGATCGAGTTCCTACCCAACTACATTACAGACTCATACCAGATCTTACAACACCTGAATAGGTATTTAACATATCAGCTAATCACATCATATGACATAGCATATGACACCACACCTTCAGTGATAGTGGATTTATCAGTGGTGACGGTGTTTCCTATCCTCAGTGCAGTGGGCAGCTGGGAGGAGGTGTTCTTATTCTCCATGGACTTTAGTGTCCCAGAACTTTTTGGAGTTTGTGTTGCAGGAAGCAAATTTCTGCTTGAAAAAGCTAGCCTTGGCTTTTCTAACTGCCTGTGTATATTGGTTTCTAGCTTCCCTGAAAAGTTGCATATCAAGGGGGCTGTTTGATACCAATGCAGAATGCCATAGGATGTTTTTGTGTTGGTTAAGGGCAGTCAGGTCTGGAGAGAACCAAGGGCTATATCTGTTCCTGGTTCTACATTTCTTGAATGGGGCATGCTTATTTAAGATGATGACATACTTTTATTTTGAAGGCTAACCGCAAAGTCCACTATTGTTTCTAGCTTCACATAAAGGGGTCCGACCACCATTAATCAAATAAGAACTGCTTTATAAATTAGCGTTATTTTAGTTGATGACATGGATCATGCTAAACGAGGTTGAAATGTTGTCATATAAAATCAACAAAAGACAATAATTTGTTCATTTGACAAAAAGCTGTTGAAATCACACTAGATGTATTAGACTTTAGAATTGCATTGGGGGCATACTTATTTCACTGTACAGCCTTACCTATGGATTGTGGATCAATGACATAGGGTATCAGTCTACTCAGTAACACCCAGAGAACCAATAGCGTCATAGCTCTTATTGCAGGACTCTGAAACAACTGTGAATTGAGACACATTTATTGTCAACCCATGTGTATTGAACACCATTCTTGAGGAAAAACAATATAGCGTGGATGTTTTTGGAGTCTGATAACTCTGAGGAGGACGTTGGGAAAAAATAGATTGGGTATTGAGTAGACAGATACCCCATTTCATTGATCCCCAATTCTTAGGTAAAGCTGTACAGTGCAATATGAATATCAATACACACAATAGGCTGACTGGGGAGGTGATTTCACAGTTACAGTCCCGCGATAAGAGTTACAGCACTAATATTTGTGTAAACTCTTCACAGTTGTGTTCTGTCTGGTAACACATTTAATTGCTTAACATTCCAACCTTGTTTAACATTATCTAGACTAAACATGGAATAATTCCACCAATTGTAACCTTCTGCATCACTTTCATGTCTTTTTTTGACACGCAAAGACCCAAACGGCGTTCCACAGTAACCTATGGTTGCGGCACATCCCCTCCCACAACCAGGCAAGCATGAATAGACCATAGACAGCCTTCAGCGGACCATACCATTATGACTACAAAATTATGGATATCATCTAATTTATTTGATTAAATTATATACAAACGAGTTATACCTTTCTTGGCAACAAATTATATGATTTGTATTCTCACGCGAACGAAATGGACATGACACGCAGGATATTTTGGACACCCCTACATCGACATAATGGGACATGGCCAGTGGACTGATCATGTGACATTTCCCGTTTCGCCATTTTCTACCGCTACACCAGTGTTCCTGTGAAGAGGTGGCTTTGTCGGGTGTCGTCCCTGTGCTGCACGAAAGGGCCTTGCAATTGCAAGTGTTGAGAATCGACAGAAACGTTGACGTTTTAAAAAAAGGACGTTTGTGCGCTTTTCCTTGTAACGCGTAAGAATGTCGTCAGAAAGTCCCGAATACTCCCCTTTCTTCGCAGTGATGGGAGCCTCTGCGGCTATGGTCTTCAGCGGTAACGTTAACTATCACAACACCCTCGTTCAGTCATATGTCTCATGCCTCGTTCAATCATAAGGGGTGTGTGGGTCGTATTACACTCGGCCGAAATGTCTACTACTAAGGAATGTTGTGTTGAATATGGAGCGGGCAAGTCAAAAAAGCCAAGAGGATGCGGTTGCTTGTTAGATAACTGGCTATCATTCCTGTCATGTGAGGGGGTAGGTATTCGGAATGGAGATTTCCATCGTAACAGATGACGTTGCCATTGACGTAATAAGCTGGCCAATTTCTATTGATACAGTTTGATGTAGGTATTTCTGTGTTAACCGGAGACATCCAATTCGATACTTTAAATAACGATGGTTGGTAATCGTGTCGACTAGCAACAAGATGCCTATCTGCTAATCAGCTTGCTCACCTGGGCTGCTCAACCACAGAACATTGAGCCAGATGTTTCACCATACATCAAGCATCCGGTTGCATTTCCACTCACCACCAAATATGGTTATTTGTATGTATTTTAGTTAACCTTTATTTTACAGATGAGCCCAGAATTGCATAACTTACATCGATGTAAATACAAAATGCAAGCAGAAAGGACATGGTCATAAAAAAAACACATTGATCAGTAATAAGGTCCTCAATCAGCCTTCTGAATTGCACCAAAACATTTAGAAGATTTTCACAAATAAGGTCAAATCAAATTTCCTGAATACAACAGGTGTAGTAGACATTACAGTGAAATGCTTACAAGCCCTTAACTTGTTGAGGATAGGGGGCACTTTGGATTTTCACTTTGGTATTTTCACTTTGGATGAATTGCGTGCCCATAGTGAACTGCATCCTACTCTGTCCTGGATTGCTAATATATGCATATTATTATTATTATTATTATTATTACTATTGGATAGTAAACACTCTGAAGTTTCTAAAACTGTTTGAATTATGTCTGTGGGTATAACAGAACTCATAGGGCAGGCAATCTTCCAAACAAATGAAATTCTGAATGTGGGGCAACTTTGACGTCATCGCCCCCTCCTTTCCCAACAAGATATGGATCTGGTAGCACTTCCTACGCCTTCCACTAGATGTCCTCATTCAGTAGAAAGTGGAATGGAGCATTTGCTGTGAACTTTGACCGAATGGGAGGGGAAATAGTCAGTGTCCCGACAGAATGCCATTTCTCTGGCGCATTTCTCCCCAACAATGTAGTTTTAAGAAAAGGGGGGGTAAAACAAATAATTGTAGCGAGCAACAATAAAATAACAGTAGTGAGGCTATATAAAGGGGGTTCTGGTACAGAGTCAATGTGCAGGGGCACCGGTTTATTGAGGTAATATAAACATGTAGGTAGAGGTAAGGTGACTATGCATGGATAATAAACAGATTAGCAGCAGCGTGAAACTCGGGGGTAGGTTTGGAACAATGCAAATAGTCCGGGTAGCCATTTGATTAACTGTTCAAGAGTCTTTTGACTTGGGGGTAGAAGCTACTATGACTTTTTGACCAAGAATTGGTGCTCTAGTACCGCTTCTATGACTATGGTGGCTGGAGTCCTTGGCAATTTTTTGGGGCTTCCTCTAACACCGCCTGGTATAGAGGTCCTGGATGGCAGTAAGCTTGGCCCCAGTGATATACTACAGTTTGAAGTGCCTTGCGGTTGGAGGCCGAGCAGTTGCCATACCAGGCAGTGATGCAACCAATCAGAATGCTCTCGATGGTGCAGCTGTAGAACCTTTTGAGGACCTGAGGACCCATGCCAAATCTTTTCAGTCTCCTGAGGGGGAATAGGTTTTTCCGTGCCCTCTTCACGACTGTGTTGGTGTGCTTGGACCATGTTAGTTTGTTGATGATGTGGACACCATGGAACATAAAGCTCTCAACCTGCTCCAGTACAGCCCCGTCGATGAGAATGGGGGCGTGCTCGGTCCTTCTTTTCCTGTAGTCCACAATCATCTCTTGATTACGTTGAGGGAGAGGTTGTTGTCCTGGCACCACACGGCCAGGTCTCTGACCTCCTCCCTATAGGCTGTCTCTTTTTGTCAGTGATCAGGCTTACCACTGTTGTGTCACCTGCAAACTTAATGACGGTATTGGAGTCTTGCTTGACCAATTGTAACACACAAACTGTATCTACCGTCATGTGCTGAACTAGTTTCATGGTGGATATTGCCTAACGCATTATTTCAAACCATGTTCATGGAAATTAACTTAAGTTATTTCAGGTAACACACAGACTGTCTCCCGTTGCATGCAGCACTAGTTGCATGGTTGATATTGACTAAAACATGATTTTAGACCACGTTCATGGAAAATGTTTTAAGAATGTTTATTTGCAACTCAGTGTGTCTCTTCAAATACTAAACTAGTGGAATTGTGGGTGTTGCCTAACAATTGATTTTAGACCATGTTAATGGAAATCGGCTTAAGTTATTTCAGGATAGGCAAACAATTGTAACACAAACTGTGTCTCCCGACATATGCTGAACGAGTTGCATTGTGGATATTGCCTTACACATGATTTTAGACAATGTTCATTGTTTCCCTATTACACCGAGGGGTTATCAAAAGGAAGAGAGCTGGAAAGATTTTTAAAATCCATTGAACCTATTGTCATTCTCAATGGATGTTAAAACATACTTTGTTTGAGGTGAAGAAAACATTACTTTGAGAAGCTCCACAGCTCATTAGTGGTGGTGCATTAAGTCAATCAGAAATACTATCAGATACCCAAGGCTCTTGATCCAGGAGGGGATTCTCTGCTGTTATGTTTTGGAATAAGCTAACCATTTAGCTAGATAGCTAACTAGCTACTAAATGTGCAAACCAAATGCACAACTGCAGAGCATTTAGCACATTTTAGACAGTTAACTTGATATAAGATATCTAGCTGGCAAACATTTAGTTGTGAATTCCATACTGTAACTCGATCATCTGCTGCGTGCTGCACAACAGTGAGTGACTCACAAGGCTCCGGTCTCTCGTCGTTGTGTGCTTGTAAACAACCACCACGTGACTGCCGGTAAGCTTCATAATGAAAAATTATGTGATGGATGAAATGAAGAACGCAATGTTCTTCATCTCTCAACGTTTTGCAAAAGTTGACTGTGGTATTTACTTAAAAAGTAGCTACAAATATTCAAATGTATAAATAGTTTCAATGGTATTGACACAGTAAGACTGAGTGACTGACAAGCCATCTTCTAATGCAGCACCTGACTAGCCATATTCAATCAATAGCCTAGATGGTGCTAAATTCATTCGAGTCCCCTCTTCATTTGATCATATGTGTCATTCATTTCCTCCGTTGGTAGAGCATGGCGCTTGCAATGCCAGGGTTTTGGGTTCGCTTCCCACGGGTGGCCATTACGAAAAAGTATGAAAATGTATCTACTCACTAGTGTAAGTCGATCTGGATAATGTAAATGTAAACTGCAATGCTTTATTTGCCAAGGTCAGCGATTTAAATATTGTAGCATTAACTGAAAAATGGCCTCTATGACTACACCAGAGATGGTGTATAACTTTGCCCTTTTGTCACATTCAAAACAACTGGGAACTCTGAATCTCCGACTTCCAAGCGTTTTGGAACAGTCATCCAACTCGGAATTCCAAGTCGGAAACTCATCTTTCTAGAGGTCCGACTTTCCCGACGTCATGATTTTACCTTGTTCTTTTCTGAGTTCCCAGTTGTCTTGAAAGCACTATTCATACTGGCTTTGACTCCACTCTCCAGAACCAGTCATTCACCCGCAGTCATATGACTCAAGCTTAGACAGCCAGGGACTTTCCACCCACGCATACCTCGCCTGAACTGTGTGCGCACGGTGAAGATAAAGATGACTTTCTCTGAGAATCCGCAAGCGGTTTCGAAAACAGCTGAATGTGGATAGCTTAGCCTCAGAGCCTTCATGAGCAAATTCTTTTTTATAACTAACCCAAGATAAGACCACATCCTGTCGTTTCCAATGGGAGAAAATTCATCAGTGGGGAGAACAAGCAAGGAGGTGGGCAGAGCCAAGCACAAGCTAGGGAGATTCTATTGGCACGTTCTAGCATGTATTTACATATTTCTGTTAGAGAATCCATACTCTGAAGTGAAGATGTGAAACAACTCAATTCACCTGTGCACTCCAAAACAACACAATTTTTGAAAACTGGCTAAGGGTAAACCTCTACAAAACTTAAGTCCACTGTTCATAACATTATAGTTTGAAGAACAGAGAACTGTATTGAGATTAAATGTTTCATCAATGATCAAATTAGCAGGATGTCGTCCAACATCCATCTTCTCCATCTGCCCGCCACTGGGTTTCCTTTCATAATTTTAGGACATTAAAGGATGTTGCTCTAGGTGGTCAGTCCACCTCACAGGAGCAACATAACAGCCACAAACTCCCTGAGACAAATCAGGCACACCTTTAGACCAGCATTCGGTGGCGCCCCACAGACTGGCGAACAGCCAGCAACACTGCCCCCCACACCACTTCTTTCCCAAGAACTGCATGCAGATACACTGAGCTATGCCCAAGCCGTATGCAGTCAGAGAGGCCCCATGCAGAGTTTGGAGCGTCGCCGGCCACACTGCCCTACACACTACCCTCTTCAATTCCCCCTACAACCTCCCTCCCATACTACCAGACCAGGCCAGCCTCAGCAAAGCTCTACCAGACCTGGCCCATCACAGCCCAGCTCGACACAGCTATGACCACTACCCAAGGGTCTAGAAAAACACTGTTGAGGGTAGTGCACCATGATGCAGTCTACACCATGTATCATTCACATCATCAGCCATATGTTGAATGTGTGGAGCTTCGCCAGCCACTGTCCTCCTCAATTCTCCCCACAACCTCCCTCCCAGGCTAGTTTTAGTTACTCTCCCTACTCCCATCCCTAGGACAGGCCTGGGACAGCTATTGAAACGCTATTAGCGCGCGCTAACTAGCTAGCCATTTCACTTCGGTTACACCTGCCCCATCTCGGGAGTTGATAGGCTTGAAGTCATAAACAGCGCAATGATTGACGCACAACGAAGAGCTGCTGGCAAAACACACGAAAGTGCTGTTTGAATTAATGTTTACGCGCCTGCTTCTGCCTACCACCGCTCAGTCAGATACTTAGATACTTGTATGCTCAGTCAGATTATATGCAACGCAGGACATGCTAGATAATATCTAGTAATATCATCAACCATGTGTAGTTAACTAGTGATTATGATTGATTGTTTTTTATAAGATAAGTTGCTAGCTAGCATTAAACTTACCTTGGCGTACTGCATTCGCGTAACAGGCAGTCAGTCTCCTTGTGGAGTGCAACGAGAGAGAGGCAGGTCGTTATTGCGTTGGACTAGTTAACTGTAATGTTGCAAGATTGGGTCCCCCGAGCTGACAAGGTGAAAATCTGTCTTTCTGCCCCTGAACGAGGCAGTTAACCCACCGTTCCTAGACCGTCATTGAAAATAAGAATGTGTTCTTAACTGACTTTCCTAGTTAAATAAAGGTTAGTGAGAGGCCACTCTAAAATGTTCACTTTTGTCACACAACACAACCACAGATGTCTTAGGTTTTGAGGGAGCTGACTGCAGGAGTGTCCAACAGGGCAGTGGCCAGATAATATCATGTTAATTTCTCTACCATAAGAATACATTTTTTTACCCCCCTTTTCTCCCCAATTTTTTGGCATTGTGGGTGACGTCCTCCGAAAAATGACCCCGCCAAACCGCATTCCTTAACACACCCGCCAGCTTAACCCGGAAGCCAGCCGCACCAATATGTCGGAGGAAACACTGTTCGACTGATGACCGAAGTAAGCCTGCATGCGCCTGGCCCGCCACAAGGAGTGAAATAAAGCCCCCCCCGTTAAAACCCTCCCTAACCTGGACAATGCTGGGCCATTTATGCCCCTCAATATGGGACTCCTGGTTGTGACACGGCCTGGGAACGAACCCGGGTCTGTAGTGACGCCTAAAGCACTGCGATGCAGTGCCTTAGACCGCTGCTCCACTCGGGAGGCCACTGAGGAGTATTTATGTCTGTAGTAAATAATTTTTTGTGGGGAAAAACTCATTCTGACAGGCTGGGCCTGGCTCTCCAGTGGGTGGGCCTATGCCCTCCGAGGCTCCCCTGCCCAGTCATGTGAAATTCATAAATTAGGACCTAATGCATTTATTTCAATCGACTGATTTCCTTCTATGAACTGTAACTCAGTAAAATGTTTGAAATTGTTGCAGTTTTATATTTTTGTTCAGTATACGTCTTTCCCATGCTACCATCAAGACAGTGCTTTTTTAGGTTTGTGGGAAGTAATGAACAAGTGTACACTTCATGAGAAAGGAGAAATTGGGACACACACCATGTCTTTCTCTGGCTACATCCTGGAGTCTTTCTTTCCGTGGCTCTTTTTTAAAAATAGTTATTCCTTATTCTCGCATCCTCTCTCCTAACTGAAAGACCTGACCAAGGGAAAGCTATCTTAATGTTTTCACCATGTTTATACCTGTCAAGTCTTTGCCAATCAGTACAGTTGACATGGAGAAGAGGACATTTTTTTTTTTTAAAGGCAATTAAGGCTCTCATGAATTTGGGAACCTTTGCAATCACAGAAAGGTGTGAGCCTCAAGAGTTAAAGGGATAGTTCGGGATGTTGGCAATGAAGCCCTTTGTCTACTTCCCCAGAGACAGATGAACTCGTGGATACCATTTTTTTATGTCTCTGCGTTCAGTTTGAAGGGAAGGGAGTTGTTAACTAGCTTTAACACAATTGGTAACTAGCATTAGTGCAACGACTGGAATGACTGTTCCCATAGACTTCCAGTCATTGCACTAACACTAGTTAGCATTGGCTCGTGAATGTACCTTTAACCCACTTCATATTGGACGCAGAGACATACAAATGGTATCCACAAGTTCATCTGACTCTGGGGAAGTAGATAAAGGGCTTCGTTGCCAAAATCACAAACTATCGCATTAAACACACAAACTCCCCTACCTCTTTCTCCACCTTGCACAAACTCCTGAAACCATTGTGATGGGCATTACCATTGTGCTAATGCATTTGCTGATCTATTGAGTGTTCTTCATAGATGTAAAGATTTAAGATGTTTTTCCTAGAGCTACAAAGTGTGGAAAGGGAAGCTTACCTGTGATGAAAACGGGCTTTGATCAACAAGCGCAGACACTACTGTCAAACTCCATTGGTTTTAATACCCACACGCTCTATAACAATCTAATCTCTCGTTCATGTGTTTTTACTTGAAACAATTGTGTTCTGTTGACAAAATAGGATGGTCTTGGAATTCTGTCTTTTTGAAATTCTAAATTCTCCTTCTCCTCCAGCGTTGGGGGCGGCCTATGGCACGGCTAAGAGCGGCACGGGCATCGCTGCCATGTCGGTGATGCGGCCGGAGCTCATCATGAAGTCCATCATTCCTGTGGTCATGGCAGGTATCATCGCCATCTATGGGCTGGTGGTGGCGGTGCTCATCGCCAACAACATTTCAGAGAAAGTCACCCTCTACAAGTAAGAGCTCAGAAATTGCAGACGCTAGTTACCCATTCTCAAGTCTACCGCTAGGCACTGCATGTCTGAAGCGATCTGATTGGTAGTAATATGGTATTGGCTCCACTTGATAGGATTGGTGGATTTTTCACCATTGTTTTTCAGAAGTGTTAGCGATGTACTACATCTGTAAACTGATGGTCTGCAATCTCTTTGGGATGCTTTGAATGCAATTGTTTTAAATACATCTTTCTCCCTCTCTCCAACCCATCTCCATCCCTCCTCTCTTTCTACCCTCTCTTCATCTCGCTCTATCCCTCACCTCTCTCTCATGTAGGAGTTTTCTCCACCTGGGTGCTGGGCTGAGCGTGGGGCTGAGTGGGTTGGCGGCTGGTTTTGCCATCGGCATTGTGGGTGACGCAGGCGTTCGAGGCACAGCTCAGCAGCCCAGGCTCTTCGTGGGCATGATCCTCATCCTGATCTTTGCAGAGGTCCTAGGGCTCTACGGTCTTATTGTGGCTCTCATCCTCTCCACGAAATAGAGAAAGAAAAGAACAGTCCTTCTGTCCATCCATCCGTGTACGTTGAGTCAACACTGCGTCATCCATTCCATATATAAACAACTAAGAAATAAAGAACAAATTGTAGAGCATGCCTTTACGCCCGGTTCCAAATCAACTCCCTTTAGCCACTTCTTTCCTAGTGGCACTACTTGATGGTCCTTTGTAGATCTAATATGTTTGAATAAGTGTTAGCAATATGGTAATAGTAAAGCCACATATCTACCCCCTACCTATATTGCTTATTCATGCCTGTCAGATCTACGAGGGAGGTGTTATGGTCTGTGTCCCAAATGGCACCATATTCTCTACATAGTGCTCTGGTCAAAAGCAGTGCACTCAATAGGGAATAGGGTGTGATTTGGGAAACGACATGGGGTTGCTTTGGGATTGGGCGGGAAGCGAAAAGCGTCCTCTTCCTGTACAGTCGTCCTTGAGTCCAGTAGTCAACCTCTTGTAAATGTAGTGACGCGTTCGTCCTGTCAGTTTACCTCCTTCCTCCCAATTTCCTTTAATTTGTGTGTCTGCTAAATGGCTTTTATTATTATTCCTTCGTTTTTTTCTGAAGAACTCAGTTTGGACAAATCATTTTTATTTTATCTGGGGACAATTTTCACATTAAAGGACCAAACTAATACGAGGACATGGATGACTATTTTTTGGTTTGTTTTTTTCACTATTTATGAAGATTTTGAAATGTTAATAAAACTGTTTAAATGGAACAAAGTCATTATTGCGTTCCCAATGAGAGAGAGAGCTCTGTGTATAGCTAGATGAATTGCACTGTGGGTAATTGTTTGAAGTTCTTGGAGTTCCTCTGGATGCATGTATCCAGTTGTTACTATGGAGACTCTCTGTCCAGATGTGGGAGTTAACTGTGTTTGTTTATGGCAGCGGGCATGTAAAAGTGTGTGGTGCATGTGAACGTGTGTGTTTTAACTCGAATACATCATTCTCAACACTCATTCGCACCGTTGACCTGTAGTACTGGGGGTGTAATCATTACTCCAAATAAAAACTAAACGGAAACCGTTGAGTTCGTAAACAGTTTCCATTGCAAGACGTAATGAATAAACCCCAGCCGTGTGGTTGCAGATGCTCAATGTCAGGCCACGTCTAATTTCCAATTAAATCTCAACCTCCAAATCATGTATTTTCTTGCATTATTTAATGATTTTCTGTAGCAATGTTAGAATAGCTTGCTCTTTATCCATTTGCACTGAAATTGTATATTCACTTCTGTTCTAGTTCTCAACCCAGAAGCAGCACATGGTCAATTGTGTAGCAGTATCTCTGGAGCAGTTTTTTTTGTTTGGGGGGGTTCAATGGCAGTAAGTAGCACTTGGATATGGATGCTGTTGCCACTTTGCCAGCACTGCAGATGCCTGCTCAGTCACACCTGAATTCTCCCGTCAGCCTTATGTGAATAGTTCCAGCAACAAGCAAGTGGTGATGTCTATGAAATTGATCCTATATGGGCTGTAGTGTAGGAATGTTAAGCCGTGTTCATATTTATATAGCAGCACTAAATAACAGCATTCACAATCGTCACGTGCAACTTCGCAATTAGTTGGAGGGAAGAAAAATCCCACATGGCAGCAGTTGGTTTGACAAAGTATTGTTTTTCTGTTGCCGGAAAGTAGGTCATGATAGTCAGACAGTACAGTATGAACACAGAACAATGAGTCAGATATTTCACCGATGTATTAATGTGAAGCATCCAGTTGGCGTTTCCTCACTACCAAATATAATGAGGACAAAATTCTGCAAATTTTGTCATTGATGAAACATTTGATTTCCATACAGTTTTCTGTTTCTAAAACTAAAATCTGTAGCAAAACTGTGTTTTGCCAAAGTTTTGATATGTGTTTGGCGAATTGAGTTACTGCACACGCGCAGTGGGCGTTCCCTTATGGAAATAAATGCTAGAACACGCCAATAGGATTTCCGTAGCTGGTGCTTTGCTCACTTTTATTTTACTAGGCAAGTCAGTTAATAACAAATTCTTATTTTCAACGAGGGCCTAGGAACAGTGGGTTAACCGCTTTGTTCAGGGGCACAACGACAGATTTGTACCTTGTCAATTTGGGGATTCGATCTTGCAACCTTTCTGTTCCTAGTCCAACGCTCTAACCACTAGGCTACACTGCTGCCCACTCGGATTAATTTATTCCCATTGGAAACGACAGGCTCTGGTCTATCTTGGGTTAGTTATAAAAAAAAAATTGTTTGAAGTTGGGGGCAGGAACTGCTTCTCCGATAGAAATCCCGCTTCAGGCGGCGCTGGCAAACTAAAGAAATGCGTAGAAACACCTCATTTGGTCCATTCAACAACAGAGCGATACGATCCTTGTTTCAGCAGGATGTTGGAATGGATTTATTGATAATATCTGTTGGAAAAAAGTTTGGATGTTGCCACACACATACCTACTTGTTAACAAAATTAAGGAAGTTTCCTTTAAAATTATTCATAAATATTATCCTGCCAACCACTATATGAAGAAGTTGAAGGGAAACATCAACTCAAATTGCTCCTTTTGTAATGACCACCCAGAAACAGTTTTGCATATTTTTTGGCATTGTATGCATGTAAGAAAACTGTGACAAGACATCAGTAGGTTTATAATTGAACACATTTATGAAGATTTTACACTATTGTGGAGAGATGTACTGTTTGGATTATTTACATACAATAGAAATAAGCGGAAACATTTGTATGTAATTAATTTCATTATTTTTTGGGCCAAATTTCATATACACAAATGTAAATTTACAAACAGAAAACCACATTTCGTACCCTACAAAAATAAATTGAACTGTATTTTAAGACGGTTAAATGCTCTACTAACAAAAAAGCTGTTAGAATTGTAAGTATATGCATGTCCCTTAAGGTCCTTGTGTAATTGTACTGTGATATTGTACCCCCTAGCTCGATTGTCTATTGTTTGTAATCTATGTATGCTTGTGTTCCCTCATGTGCTTTATGTATTGATTTGTTGTTAATTAAAACATTTAATACATTTAAAACACCGCATCGGGTAAACGGACGTCTCGCGCCAAACTGCGCAAGTGCAAGCCTTCAAATCAAAGGCACTCCTTATTAACTATAAAGTAATTTGTGACGAAAATGAACACGTGTCAGTTTCGCACTTTCATGATGTTGGAATAATAACGTGTTGAACTACTTAAAACATTGTTAGAATCCAGGTTGTGCCTTTAGATTTTGAGAAAAGTAAAAACTAAGGAATACTTTTTGACGTATGACATTGAAGTCTAAAATCCGGCCTGGTCTGTTTGGCAAGCGTTTCCGGAAGTCTCGCGATGTTGCGCCTCGGTTTAGAAACTCTGTCATAGAGAGTGACTTAAGCTAGTTGGCCGAGTAGCATGTTAGTAAAGAAAGTACTTCGCTGCAAATGTTTCAAAAAGATATTGGCCTATATAGTCCTGTGGCATTTAACGAAGACTAAGGGTTTATTTTTAAGTGTCGGACAGGAAACGGACGGCTGGTAACGTTACAATACAGGTACATTAGCAATCGCGCTAACGCTGTCTAGCCAGCCAACTGTAACTAACTAGGTACTTGCAAGCTAGCTAACGTCAACAACAAAACATGTTGTCGGAGAAAGGTTAAACTGTAGATATGTAACTAGTTATAATGCATATTATTTCTTACATTTTTGCCATGATGTAAATGTTTAGGCCTTGACCATGTAGGCACAGCTAGCCCGTTGACGTTAGTTAAATTGAAAACGTGTTGCAGCACTGTTGGGGCTGTTCGCGAGCCCGCTAGGCCCAAAACGTACCAGACGAGATGATTGATTGTATGATCTAGTCAGTAGCCTAGCCTACATATTTGCGTCGCTTGGTCACTTAATTTAAACAGATGGATGGTTATTTTATGCACAGCAACTAGGTAAGTAAAATGTAGCTAGCTAAAATATATGCATGACAGTTGATGGCTCGGAAAAACTAGTACACACTTTTTTTTGACAGCGTATGCATATTCTTGATACCATTTGAAAGGAATATAACACATTGGGAGAATATAACAGATTAGATCTGGTAAAAGATAATACAAACGAAAAAACATGCCCCCCCCCCCCCCCCCATCTTTGAAATGCAAGAGAGAGGTCACAATGTATAATTCCAGGTTAGGCGCAATTCTGTATTTGCCAAATAACCATTGCATTTCTGTTCAAAATGTTGTATCAAGATTGCCCAAATGTGCCTAATTGCTTTATTAATACATTTTCAAGTTCATAACTGTGCACTCTCCTCAAACAATAGCATGGTATTTGTTCACTGTAATACCTACTGTAAATTGGATAGATTAGATTA
Organism: Oncorhynchus mykiss; assembly: GCF_013265735.2. Lineage (NCBI taxonomy): Eukaryota > Metazoa > Chordata > Actinopteri > Salmoniformes > Salmonidae > Oncorhynchus > Oncorhynchus mykiss. The sequence continues at coordinate 45,599,972 of NC_050570.1, read as the reverse complement.
ACAAGAATTTAATGTTTCTGCCCGTATCGGATATGTCTATGTCCTGGGAAATGTTCTTGTTACTTAAAATGTCATGCTAATCACATTAGCTCACGCTAGCTCAACCGTCCCGAGGTGTATGGTATATGGTCAATATACCACGGCTAAGGGCTGTTCTTAAGCATGACACAATGCGGAGTGCCTGGATACAGCTGTCAGCCATGGTATATTGGCCATACACCCCAAACTGGTGTATTATTGCATTATTGCTATTATTATTGCTATTATATAAACTGGTTACCACTGTGATTAGAACAGTAAAAAGTAATGTTTTGTAATACCCGTGGTATATGGTGTGATGTAGCACAGTTTTCAGCCAATCAGCATTCAGGGCTCGAACAAGGTTTATAAATGTATATAAATCCCCTTTGCGCGTGTGCATAGCTATAGATAAATCCGACAGTAAATCTCTGAGCAAGAAATACTTGGATGAACATAAACAAAACTGTTAGGCTATTTTCTGACAATTATGTGCCAGATATTAAGACTACAAACCATTATAAATGGCCCATTTGCAAGATTGACTTGTAATTTCAATAGGCATAGGCTACAGACTAAAATCTGGGTTTATGAATGCAATTACATTTTGCCGTAGTTTGCTTAGCTTAAGGCAGGTATCCTATAGCCCCTGATAGGCCTACATCTCATTTCAGATAGTCTACAGTATCCTAGACAAGATGTAGGCAAGATATAAACTGAACGATTTAGCAGCTTGCTTAGTTCAAATGAAGACTAATTTATTAATGAAGAGTGAGGCGATTTCGCAATTAGAGGTGCTTGTTTCCCAACAGCCTGCTTGAATAGGCTGCTGAGGATGGGGTCATAATTTCAATAATATGTATATGAACTGAATATGCTTGTCAACAACAGCCAGTGTTTATAAAAAAAAAATTAAAAATGTTTTACCTGTAGACTAATCTGACAACTGTTACGTCAATCTAATGCGTTCATAATAATACAAGGCTACAACAACAAACTGTCGTAGGCTATTTATTAAATTGCTTTGCCAGGTCCAGGTAGGCTACACAAGTGACACACATTGATTTGCAATGACTCCAGTGATGTCATTTCAACATATTTATTGTATGAAATGGTATATACATTTAATAGGTTACTTGATGGCCAGCAGAGGCAAATATATAGTTCTACACATTTAGCCTATTGTCAGTTACATTGAGGACTTTTCTCCATAAGAAGAACCACTTCCATTTCAAATTTCCACTCGGGTAGCACCGGAGACCCAAGCATACATAAAGCATAAAGCATGCTTGATACCTTTTTCTTTAAGCAGTCAACATTAGATTGCAGTTTAAACCACCTCTGAGCGAATTTATGTAATGCACTCTAGTGCGCCCAAAGCCGTTTTCAAGTGCTTTTGGAACCGGTTCTATACTGGTACCTTTTTGCGTTGTGTTCTGGGGAGTTTTAGGTGGAAGGGAAGGGAAAGCTCTGGACACAATTCTGCTGGTTGTCTCTTTTACCCCCTTTTTCTCACCATTTTCGTGGTATCCAATTGTTAGTAGTTACAATCTTGTCTCATCGCTACAACTCCTGTACGGGCTCGGGAGAGACAAAGGTCGAAAGCCATGCGTCCTCCGAAACACAACTCAACCAAGTCGCACTGCTTCTTAACACAGCGCGCATCCAACCCAGAAGCCAGCCGCACCAATGTGTCAGAGGAAACACCGTGCACCTGGCGACCTGGTTAGCGTGCACTGCGCCCGGACCGCCACAGGAGTCGTTATTGCACGGTGAGACAAGGATATCTATACTAGCGCTAGCGCTGCGTCACCCGGGAGGCCCCGGTTGTCTCTCTTTTTAAATGACTGCATGGAATGGATACAAATGCAGGGCAAATGTTAATGCTGCTGTCTGAACTCATACACAAGTATATTTGCCTCTCCTCACCACGCTTTGAGCAAACTGACAACAAAAAAATGTATCGTACAAAATGTACATGTTCATATTTTCAAAAGACTCAAATTTAATTTTTATTAAAGTTGTACACCAATATACTAGTAATTTGCTAATAACAAGTATTTATTTGAATGTTCTATTATACTGCAGGCATACTAATGAGGCAACAACACCCTTCCTGACATGACCAGACAGTTAACAAAATGAACGACCGCTAACTAGGCACATCAAACATGAAATACAAAAATGTCACATTTTAACAACATACCTGCATGGAATGGCTACAAATCCAAGGCAAACAATGCTGCCATCTGGACCCTCATAACTCAAGTATATTTGCCTGACAAAAGATAGTAAAGAATACCGTGAGAATCAGAAAACTCACACTGTCTGTACCTGAAAGAGACCCTTTCTAGCTGGGCTAGCCTTTCAAAGTTGCACTCGAAAATTATCCCCATTCACGCTAATATATATTCCTACAGACAGTAGTGCAACAAGACTATGTTTATTTAAGATTTTTGTGCATTTGTGAAAATTTGCATTCAAAATACAAATAAACATACATAAACACACCTTTCCTCATCACACTTTGAGCAAACTGAGGAGTAAAAGCATGGCTCCCGTTGATGGCATCACATCACAATTTAGAAAATAACTAAAATAAAATAGTTATCTTGAAAGTAGTACAATATATCCCAAAATAACCTTTAAATAAATGAGGGATTTTCTGTGAAATACAAAGTGTATGTTACACCAGTTACACTTTGTCTCCATTGTTTCTTGATGTGCATCAGTTCTAGCATAAAGTTTTATGGAAAAAGGGTTACAAATAGGTGTCTCCCTAATGACAGTCTAAATGGCCTACATTCAACTGGTAAAAAGTTGTCACAACGTGCACGTGTGCTGCTTTCTGTCCTCTCCCTCACATGACTTAGCCAATAACTGTAGTGTTCTCTTAACAAACACACACACAAACCTCTCCGGCCCTCCCCACCAATCACTCACTCAGCATCAGCCTGCCTCATTGCCTGGCACTCAGCAACAGGCCACAGTGAAATATACAGTACCAGTCAAAAGTTGACACACCTACTCATTCCAGGGTTTTTCTTTGTTTTTACTCTTTTCTACATTGTAGAATAACAGTGAAGACATCAACTTTGAAATAACACATATGGAATCATATAGTATCCAAAAAAGTGTTAAACAAATCAAAATATTTTATATTTGAGATTCTTTAAAGTAGCCACCATTTGCCTTGATGACAGCCCTGCACACTCTTGGCATTATCTCAACCAGCTTCATGTCACCTGGAATGCATTTCAATTAACAGGTGTGCCTTGTTAAGTTAATTTGTGGAATTTCGTTCCTTCTTAATGCGTTTGAGCCAATCAGTTGTGTTGTGACAAGGTAGTGGTGGTATACAAAAGATAGTGGGGCAAAAAAGTATTTAGTAAGCCACCAGTTGTGCAAGTTCTCCCACTTAAAAATATGAGAGAGGCCTGTAATTTTCATCATAGGTACACTTCAACTATGACAGACAAAATGAGAAAAAACATCCAGAAAATCACTTTGTAGGATTTTTTATGAATTTATTTGCAAATTATGGTGGAAAACTTTTGTTATTGACCAAATACTTATTTTATCTCAATACTTTGTTATATACCCTTTGTTGGCAATGACAGAGGTCAAACGTTTTCTGTAAGTCTTCATAAGGTTTTCACACACTGTTGCTGGTATTTTGGCCCATTCCTCCATGCAGATCTCCTCTAGAGCAGTGATGTTTTGGGGCTGTTGCTGGGCAACACGGTACTTTCAACTCCCTCCAAAGATTTTCTATGGGGTTGAGATCTGGAGACTGGCTAGTCCACTCCAGGACCTTGAATTGCGTCTTACGAAGCCACTCCATCGTTGCCCGGGCGGTGTGTTTAGGATCATTGTCATGCTGAAAGACCCAGCCACGTTTCATCTTCAATGCCCTTGCTGATGGAAGGAGGTTTACACTCAAAATCTCACGATACATGGCCCCATTCTTTGTTTCCTTTACACGGATCAGTCGTCCTGGTCCCTTTGCAAAAAAACAGCCCCAAAGCATGATGTTTCCACCCCCATGCTTCACAGTAGGTATGGTGTTCTTTGGATGCAACTCAGCATTCTTTGTCCCTCAAACACGACGAGTTGAGTTTACCAAAAAGTTATATTTTGGTTTCATCTGACCATATGACATCCTCCCAATCTTCTTCTGGATCATCCAAATGCTCTCTAGCAAACTTCAGACGGGCCTGGACATGAACTGGCTTAAGCAGGGGGACACGTCTGGCACTGCAGGATTTGAGTCCCTGGCGGCGTAGTGTGTTACTGATGGTAGGCTTTGTTACTTTGGTCCCAGCTCTCTGCAGGTCATTCTCTAGGTCCCCGCGTGTGGTTCTGGGATTTTTGCTCACCGTTCTTGTGATCATTTTGACCCCACGGGGTGAGATCTTGCGTGGAGTCCCAGATCGAGAGAGATTATCAGTGGTCTTGTATGTCTTCCATTTCCTAATAATTGCTCCCACAGTTGATTTCTTCAAACCAAGCTGCTTACCTATTGCAGATTGTCTTCCCAGCCTGGTGCAGGTCTACAATTTTGTTTCTGGTGTCCTTTGACAGCTCTTTGGTCTTGGCCATAGTGGAGTTTGGAGTGTGACTGTTTGAGGTTGTGGACAGGTGTCTTTTATACTGATAACAAGTTCAAACAGGTGCCATTAATACAGGTAACGAGTGGAGGACAGAGGAGCCTCTTAACTTCTTGCGTCGCGCAAACTCGTATCCGGGAGCGTAATCATAGCCTCAAGCTCATTACCATAACGCAACGTTAACTATTCATGAAAATCGCAAATGAAATGAAAGAAATATTCACTCACAAGCTTAGCCTTTTGTTAACACTGTCATCTCAGATTTTCAAAATATGCTTTTCAACCATAGCTACACAAGCATTTGTGTAAGAGTATTGATAGTTAGCATAGCATTAAGCCTAGCATTCAGCAGGCAACATTTTCACAAAAACAAGAAAAGCATTCAAATAAAATCATTTACCTTTGAAGAACTTCGGATGTTTTCAATGAGGAGACTCTCAGTTAGATAGCAAATGTTATTTTTTTCCAAAAAGATTATTTGTGAAGGAGAAAAAGCTCCGTTTTGTTCATCACATTTGGCTAAGAAAAAAACCCGAAAATTCAGTCATTACAACGCTAAACCTTTTTCCAAATTAACTCCATAATATCGACAGAAACATGGCAAACGTTTAGAATCAATCCTCAAGGTGTTTTCACATATCTATTCGATGATAAATCATTTGTGGCAGTTGAGTTTCTCCTCGGAAGCAAACAGAAAAATACATGCAGCTGGAGATTACGCAATAATTGCGACGAAGGACACCAAGCGACCACCTGGTATATGTAGTGTAAAATGGTCAATCTTCCAATGATATGCCTACAAATACGTCACAATGCTGTCGACACTATGGGGAAACGACAGAAAGTCTAAGCTCATTCGTGACCCATACACAGCCATATAAGGACTCATTGAAACACAGCGCCTTCAAAATCTGGGGGCACTTCCTGTTTGAAATTTCATCTTGGTTTTGCCTGTAGCATCAGTTCTGTGGCACTCACAGACAATATCTTTGCAGATTTGGAAACGTCAGTGTTTTCTTTCCAAAGCTGTCAATTATATGCATAGTCGAGCATCTTTGTGACAAAATATCTTGTTTAAAACGGGAACGTTGTTTTATCAAAAAATTAAGAGCGCCCCCTATATCAAAAAGTCTGTGAGGTCTGAGAGCCAGAAATCTTGCTTGTTTGTAGGTGACCAAATACTTATTTTCCACCATAATTTGCAAATATATTCATTAAAAATCCTACAATGTGATTTTCTGGATTTTTTTTCTAATTTTGTCTGTCATAGTTGAAGTGTACCTATGATGAAAATTACAGGCCTCTCATCTTTTTAAGTGGGAGAACTTGCACAATTGGTGGCTGACTAAATACTTTTTTGCCCCACTGTAAGCCTATTTGGTAAAAGACCAAGTCCATATTATGGCAAGAACAACTGAAATAAGCAAAGAGAACAACAGTCCATCATTACTTTAAGACTTGAAGGTCAGTCAATCTGGAACATTTCAATAACCATCAAGCGCTATGATAAAACTGGCTCTCATGAGGACCGCCACAGGAAAGGTTGACCCAGAGTTACCTCTGCTGCAGAGGATAAGTTCATTAGAGTTACCATCCTCAGAAATTGCAGCCCAAATAAATGCTTCAGAGTTCAAGTAATAGACACATCTCAACATCAACTGTTCAGAGGAGACTGCGTGAATCAGGCCTTCGTGGTTGAGTTGCTGCAAAGAAACCAATACTAAAGGACACCAATAAAAAGTAGAGACTTGCTTGGGCCAAGCAATGGACGTTAGACCGGTGGAAATGTGTCCTTTGGTCTGATGAGTTCAAATTAGATTTTAGATTCTAATTGCCTTGTCTTTGAGAGATGCAAAGTAGGTGAATGGAGGATCTCTGCATGTGTGGTTCCCACCATGAAGCATGGAGGAGGTGTGATGAGGTGGGGGTGCTTTGCTGGTGACACTGATTTATTTAGAATTCAAGGCACATTTAATCAGAATGGCTACCACAGCATCCTGCAGAGATAAGCCATCCCATCTGGTTTGCTCTTAGTGGGACTATCATTTGTTTTTCAGCAGGACTATGACCCAACACACCTCCAGGCTGTGGTAAGGGCTATTTTACCAAGAAGGAGAGTGATGGAGTGCTGCATCAGATGACCTGGCCTCCACAATCCCCCGACCTCAACCCAATTGAGATGGTTTGGGATGAGTTGGACCGCAGAGTGAAGGAATAGCAGCCAACAAGTGCTCAGCATATGTGGGAATTTCTTCAAGACTGTTGGAAAAGCATTCCAGGTGAAGCTGGTTGAGAAAAGGCCAAGAGTGTGAGAAGCAAAGGGCAAGGCAAAGGGTGGCTACTTTGAAGAATATAAAATATATTTGGTTTAACACTTTTTTTGGTTACTACATGATTCCATATGTGGTATTTCATAGTTTTGATGTCTTCACTACATCTACAATGTAGAAAATAAAGAAAAACCCTTGAATGAGTAGGTGTGTCCAAACTTCTGAATGGTACTGTATATTTTTCTAAGCAAAATGGTGGCCGCGGTGCAACTTAGAAATTGCCCAGAAACCTGCGACCATGGCCAATACATTTTCACCCACAACTTAGGTTATAAAGTAGCCAAATATGGCGGGAAAACCGTGAACATGGCAATGCTGCAGAGAAGGAAGATGAAACATCCTCTCTGGTAATACCTGACCGAATAGAGCTATAACATGGCAAAGAACAGGTTTATCAGCAAAGTGCGCTGCATCATGGGACACATCAAGGCTGCACACAGCAGGAATATCACTGAAATATTTTTGTTACTACACATCGCCTTCTATATTCAAACAAAATAGGCCTTTTATAGGCAAGTGGGCAACTTCATGCTCATGTCCTCTAAATGTATTCTTCCTAGTAGGACTGCAACAATGAGATGGTGTCTGTGCGCATCCGTTTCAGTGTGTTTTTGGAGTCGAGCAAGAGTCTACTCCTTTCGACCACTAATTTTCCAAATGGAGCAAAATAATCATAGTGGGCAGAACCAAGCACAAGCTAGTGAGAACCTATTGGTGCGTTCTATCATTTTATTTGCATATTTCCGTTAGGGAACGTCTACGCTGTGAAGTGCGTGTGCAATAACTATATTCGCCCATTTTTTAAACTTTGGCAAAGGGTAAAGTCTAAAAAACACAGTCCACTGTTTGTTACAGATTTTCGTTTTTGAAATGGAACTGGAGATCAAATGTTTAATCAATGAGAATTAGCAGAATGACTGCCAAAATCCATCTCTCTCCATCTTCTCACACTGCATGCAGGCCACTGGGCTTCCTCTCATCACCATATTTGGTGGTGTGGAAACGCCAACTGGATGCGTCACATTTATACATCCGGTGAAATATCTGTCTCATTCTTCTATCCATTGCATTGGTGCCCCTTAAGCAGACCGGAACTGTAACAATTTGTTTAAATGGTAAATGGCCTGAGTAGGAGATCTTCATTTATCCATAATTGATGGTGTAGCAAGGCTAGGCATCAGTTAGCCCAAGATGTACTCTTAACCCCCTAATTGATTGATGCACCCGTGCATCAGTTTAACATAATTAAAATGTCCCCATAAATCTGTCTTTGCGTTTTTTTTTTTTTTTTCATTGGCTCAATCCACCAGATCCGCCTATGTCGGCCTTTGCATCTGCTGTGGAATGTGGCAGAGCTACATCACTGTTTGTCAGACCAAGAGAAATCCAGAAAATCAGTCTTTTCACAAAAACATGAGTCTGTAGAGTCCTAACGGTTTAGCAACAAAACCAACGCGTGCATAACTAAGAGGCAAAACAGACAGGGTTGGCTTAGATTGTTGACAACATGTTAACTGTATTTTGTTTCCAATGTTTATTGAAAACGTGGATACATTTGCACAATGAGCACCTGTTGTCTCTCAAATACATGGTTACGGTTGTTGGTTAGCTAGCTAGCGAATTTTTGCAGTCTACAAATCCACTCAAGAAAAAATCAGCCCACAGCTGAATCTAGTTGATGATCCCTGGCTTAGACCTTTAGAGGTTAATAAGGAGCGTATCGTTGCGGTCCAAGGACCTTTTATGATCCAGTATCTTCAGAGGTAGACTGGCTCTGGCAGTGAAATACTCTTATCTAAACGTGAATTAATTCTAAATTGCGATTATGGTTCTATATCTCATCAATATAATTTCACAAATGCAAAGTATACACTGTTTTAACCAGGTTTATCGCAGTTGCAGCCAACATTGTTTTTCAGTGACAACACATTTCTGGCGGCCTTCTTCCGTTACACACAGGTTAGGAGCCTGCTAATTAGCAAAGGAGCTCTTCATTCTGTCTTCCGTAAACACACTCTGTAACATGGAGATGGCGGTGTGGGGACACTAACCCTATAAAGGTGTATGTGTATCAATGTATTATTTTTAAATTTTTTTATTATTTCTTACTGATATGAAATATAAGGTCCTTATGCTTCCATAACCGTACCGCAAGTGATGCGTGTTAATGTTCAGATCGATCGTCGGGGCTCTCAAAGTACTGAGTAAAGGGTCTTATAATACTGAATACTTATAAATGTGATATTTCAGTTATAAATTTTTTTTGCAAAAAACTACCGTTTTTTGCTTTGTCATCATGGGGCATTGTGTGTAGATTGAGGGGGGGGGGGGGGGGGGGGGAAACTATTTAATACATTTTAGAATAAGGCTGTAACGTAACCAAATGTGGAAAAAGTCAAGGGGTCTGAATACTTTCCGAATGCACTGTATATCACATTTTTGTCTACATTGTAAAATGTCAACTTCTGGAGCTCATAGGGCTCTGGTCAAAAGTAATGCACTGAATAGGGTGCCATTTTGGATGCAACCTTTGTCCACCCAACTCTGACTCTCCTGACTCCTCCCTCCCCCAGGTGTCCTGCTGCAATGTCAAGGCGGAGCAGGAACAGCCGGGCATGGCGTTACGTGTGGAGTGGACTACGGCGAGATGCTGATTCCCGGGCGCTGGTACTGTCCTCAGAAAGTGAAGAGTGGGGCTATGAACGCTTACAGGTAAGGGTCGGTTTGTGACGGACGTAGTCCAGGGGTGTGAAACTCATTCCATAGAGAGAAGATTGTCTTCTGGTTTTTGTTATTTCCTTTCAGTTTGTGTCCAATTAAGACCTAGACAACCAGGTGAGGGGAGTTCCTAACAAATGAGGGACCTAAGGCAAGTTGATCAATCAAGTACAAGGGAGGAGCGAAAATCCGCAGACAATTGGCCTTCCGTGGAATGAGTTTGGCACCTGTGATATAGACTGTGCCAGAAAAGCGCAGTCAAGTACAGCTGACATATTTGAGCACTGTTATGTACTGTTTGTGGCCTCTGCAGTACAGTGACTCAGACTCTGAGCCAGACTACCATCCCGTGGTGCCACCGGTCCCCAGTGCCGTGCCCGTTACCGGAGAGTCGTACTGCACCTGCGACTCCCAGGCCGAGCCCAGCTACAACCCACATCTCCGGGGCTTCCACCGCATCAAAGACTGCCACTGTGGAGAGGAAGACCAGGGTGAGGACTGGAGGGGCAGGGTGGGGAACTAGGGTTGTGTTCAGAAGGGCACACCGTAGCAAAACGTTTTGAAGTGGAAAAGTGAGCGCTTTTTATAGGTCAAGTTCAGGTAGTCCCTTCAGGTACAGTGCCTTGCGAAAGTATTCGGCCCCCTTGAACTTTGCAACCTTTTGCCACATTTCAGGCTTCAAACAAAGATATAAAACTGTATTTTTTGTGTAAGAATCAACAACAAGTGGGACACAATTGTGAAGTGGAACAACATTTATTGGATATTTCAAACTTTTTTAACAAATCAAAAACTGAAGAATTGGGCGTGCAAAATTATTCAGCCCCTTTACTTTCAGTGCAGCAAACTCTCTCCAGAAGTTCAGTGAGGATCTCTGAATGATCCAATGTTGACCTAAATGACTAATGATGATAAATACAATCCACCTGTGTGTAATCAAGTCTCCGTATAAATGCACCTGCACTGTGATAGTCTCAGAGGTCCGTTAAAAGCGTAGAGAGCATCATGAAGAACAAGGAACACACCAGGCAGGTCCGATACACTGTTGTGAAGAAGTTTAAAGCCGGATTTGGATACAAAAAGATTTCCCAAGCTTTAAACCTCCCAAGGAGCACTGTGCAAGCGATAATATTGAAATGGAAGGAGTATCAGACCACTGCAAATCTACCAAGACCTGGCCGTCCCTCTAAACTTTCAGCTCATACAAGGAGAAGACTGATCAGAGATGCAGCCAAGAGGCCCATGATCACTCTGGATGAACTGCAGAGATCTACAGCTGAGGTGGGAGACTCTGTCCATAGGACAACAATCAGTCGTATATTGCACAAATCTGGCCTTTATGGAAGAGTGGCAAGAAGAAAGCCATTTCTTAAAGATATCCATAAAAAGTGTTGTTTAAAGTTTGCCACAAGCCACCTGGGAGACACACCAAACATGTGGAAGAAGGTGCTCTGGTCAGATGAAGCCAAAATTGAACTTTTTGGCAACAATGCAAAACGTTATGTTTGGCGTAAAAGCAACACAGCTGAACACACCATCCCCACTGTCAAACATGGTGGTGGCAGCATCATGGTTTGGGCCTGCTTTTCTTCAGCAGGGACAGGGAAGATGGTTAAAATTGATGGGAAGATGGATGGAGCCAAATACAGGACCATTCTGGAACAACCTGATGGAGTCTGCAAAAGACCTGAGACTGGGACGGAGATTTGTCTTCCAACAAAACAATGATCCAAAACATAAAGCAAAATCTACAATGGAATGGTTCAAAAATAAACATATCCAGGTGTTAGAATGGCCAAGTCAAAGTCCAGACCTGAATCCAATCGAGAATCTGTGGAAAGAACTGAAAACTGCTGTTCACAAATGCTCTCCATCTAACCTCACTGAGCTCGAGCTGTTTTGCAAGGAGGAATGGGAAAAAATGTCAGTCTCTCGATGTGCAAAACTGATAGAGACATACCCCAAGCGACTTACAGCTGTAATCGCAGCAAAAAAGTGCACTACAAAGTATTAACTTAAGGGGGCTGAATAATTTTGCACGCCCAATTTTTCAGTTTTTGATTTGTTAAAAAAGTTTGAAATATCCAATAAATGTTGTTCCACTTCATGATTGTGTCCCACTTGTTGATTCTTCACAAAAAAACAGTTTTATATCTTTATGTTTGAAGCCTGAAATGTGGCAAAGGGTCGCAAAGTTCAAGGGGGCCGAATACTTTTGCAAGGCACTGTATTTCAGGTATTTCACACTGTTTCTGAGGATTTTCTTATGTTTCATGCCCATGCTGTATCAGGGAGTTCCCAAAAGTGAAGCTCTCACCATTATTTGCTTATTAAAATATCTTAAGTGTCTGAAATGTTGGAAGTCAACTGTCATTTGATCCACTGACCTCCTGACATTGCAGACTTCGACTGGGTGTGGGACGATAGTAACCGCTCCACGGCCACGTTGATGACCTGCGACAACCGCAAAGTCAACTTCCACACGGAGTACAGCTGCGGCACAGCAGCCATAAGAGGCTCCAAGGAGCTGGCAGATGGACAGCACTTCTGGGAGATCAAGATGACATCACCAGTGTACGGGACAGATATGGTGAGGCTCTGCCCATCATTACTCAGGAGACAGCATTATGAGGATCAGTGGAGACAGGTGTCACTTTAAATTGGAGGCCGGGCACATTGTAATGGAATAGTTTTCATTCATTCATTCATTCAATTCCAGCCATTACTATGAGCCTGTCCTCTGATTTCTCTCTTTTACCAGCCTCCTCTGCTGGGGGTTGGTGCTTAGTCTTGTAAGACCTTAGGAAGTTTAGTGGTTTCTCTTTCCTAGAGCTTATTTTGTGAACCTTTTGCATGTTGTATAATGGTGAGCATGTTGATTACTGTTCTATTTTGATGTTATGTGGTTAAGGTGAACATGTTGAATGAAGACTCTTCGATGTTGTGTAGATGGTAGGCATCGGAACCTGTGACGTCAACCTGGATAAGTACAGACATACCTTCTGCAGCCTGTTGGGGAAAGATGACGACAGCTGGGGTCTCTCCTACACTGGTAAAACCATATAATCCATCAGATAGTCCTTATCACAAACAGACCTGGGTTCATATCGTATTCGTTTTCTTTCAAATACTTTCAGTGTTTGATTGAGCCTGCCTGTAGTGGCGCCTGCTCTGCTGTACAGGGTTTTCACTTTTGGAGCTGTTAGCAGTTGATGTTATTCTTTAATAACACAAACCCTATAGCAAATCAGGGGGAGGAAAATAGGTTTATTCAAAGAGGATAAATCATATATTTTATGCTGAGAGGTAGATGTTAGATGGTCGTTCCTTCCCTGTCCTCAGTGATTCTCTCCACAGAACAAAGGGACAGGATGTAGTTTTATAACCCAGCCCTAGCCTGTTGTTGGCCAATTAGAATTCCTTGCAATAAAACTGGGCCAATGGCCAAATAACAAGTAACCTATTTCAGGTTGGACCAATGAGAACGTGCCACACATAGCTATGAGTTCAGGACTGACATTCCTAACAGATGTTGAACTGAAAACCATCTATTTCTATTGATAATTCCATATTGACCATTAGTACTCTATTGACTTTTAGTACTCTATTGACTTTTAGTACTCTTGACCTCGTCCTCTGTGTTGTGTATTTATCTTCAAAATATTCTTACAATCCCCCTAGACCATTTTAAAAATAAATATACTTAATGTCTTTATAGAAAATAATTTTTGAAAAACATACAGTTTAAAACACATTAGCAGTATGCATAAAATCATTCACATTAAACACCTTGCATTTCTATAACACAAAGGGCATATTTTACTTGCTGTTACAATAAGAAATAGATTTCAAACAAAGTTATAAAAAAATAAGTATTAACCGGTGTAATGATGGATGTCCCTTACGATTCCTACCACATCCTGTATTAGGAGGAAACTCCAAAAAATTAAATTGTCTACAAGACCATAATATTCAATCGTCCTATTGGCAAGGTAATCATTTACCAAGTCCTTTAAATGTGATCCGCTCTTCCACACTGGTATCAGTCCCACATAGATAACTATTAGAAATTATGTTCTGAAAGTCTGCCGGTAGTGAGGAAATCTTCCTTTCTAATTCTTCTTCCGTTCCACTGGTTGATAAGGACTTCTCTAGTGAACACTTCACCAGTGATTTCCCTAAGTAAGCATGTCCCGATTTCAGGAAGATGTTGGCCATTTCACCTAGATATCCCTAATATGATGACTGCGGTGTACAACATAGAAGCATATCAGGTTCTGATCATCTTACTATGCTTCTTCACCCGAGATTGGCCCCCGATTGCTAATCAATCAGTTCTTTATTCTCCAGGCTCCGCTTTGTCATCAACATGGACAACCTTGCAATGAGTGACATAATATCCATCGTGATTTTCCATGGACTTTTACTGCTGACCTCGTTATGAGCAGAACGTGATAAGGACCTTCCCATTTTGGCCCTAATGTCTCTGTTAAATATTTTTTTACCATCACCCACTGTCCTGGTACTACGTCATGTCCCCCCTCGGGACTTATTCCCCACGCCTCTTATACTTGTCTGTCTGCTTCCGCTACTACATTAGAGAGTTGTATGCAATAGTTAAACATTGTGTCACTCATAAAGTGAACGTCTGATTTTCTTAAATCTAACGTGCCTGTCACTATCACATTGTCCATTGTAGTGTTAGGTTCTAATTCTCAGGATAAAAAAACTCAACGGACACTATCAAAGCTTAACCAAGTTGAATTATTCCCAGAGGATCAATACAGCTGCATTAGACAATGACATTTCACACAAGCACTGATATTTAACCCTTCCTCCTGAGTCTCCTCCTACACATCTGAACAGCCAATGCATCTCTGTTGCTAGACAGAACCTTAGTGATATCTGTTCTTCCTCACTTCATCTGACCTGACCTCTACCCCAAGTGCTCACTCCTCTCCAACTCACGGCTGTCATGGTGCCTGGTACCAGACTGTGTCCTCCCAGTGGATCCCTCCCATAGGATCCCTGATGGCTAACAATAACATATTCTGACATAATGTAAATGTTATACATTATCCTCTCTCCCTCAGTGACATGAATAAGTATATTTCATATCCTCAGGACCCAACAGTAGTAACTGCCCAGCCTGCCTTCCTCACACCCCCTCCACAATGCTTGAACCGTCTGTGTATAAGATAAACTCAGGGTTTTCCAATGGATTACTCTTAATAAACCCATCAGAGAGTTGATCCAAAACCAACTCACAAAAGTCGTGTTCAAGTGGTGTGGTTTATGGAGGAAGCATCAGAGTAGCTGGATTACATGGTGTGCCACATTGTATGATGATGTTAAGAGCCTCCAATATTTTAGTAGCGGCCATAGCTTTCTTTGCTAATGGGATATTGTTTTGTACAAGATGGTGCAACACCTGTCAAGCACACTGGTTCCATATCCAAAGTTCCACACTATTTTCTTCGTAGTCCAAATAGGATGGTTCTGAACTGTAGAGCCCTGCAGTTGTCTAATTTGCCACGTCACCTTCCCTTCAGAAATGTTCAATGTAGAGTCAAGTTGCATAATAACATCAAGGCCTAAAATAAGGTTGTTCAAATGAGCCTATCCACACCCCTGCATTCATCTTCATTGGACCAATAGAAATTGATAATGGTTTGGTATCTGTCTCTGTCTCCCCCCCCCCCCCCCCATTTATGATTTTTCAATGCCGATACTGATTATTGGAGGACCAAAAAAAGCCGGCACAATTCCAGTGGGTCAGAAGTTTACATACACTAAGTTGACTGCCTTTAAACAGCTTGGAAAATTATGTTATGGCTTTAGAAGCTAATTTACGTCAATTGGAGGTGTACCTGTGGATGTACTTCAAGGCCTACCTTCAAACTCTGTCTCTTTGCTTGACATCATGGGCAAATAAAAAGTAATCAGCCAAGACCTCAGAAAAAATATTGTAGACCTCCACAAGTCTGGTTCAACATTGGGAGCAATTTCCAAACGCCTGAAGGTACCACGTTCATCTATACAAACAATAGTACGCAAGTATAAATGCCATGGGACCACGCAGCCGTCATACCGCTCAGGAAGGAGATGCGTTCTGTCTCCTAGAGATTAATGTACTTTGTTCAAAAAGTGCAAATCAATCCCAGAAAAGCAGCAAAGGACCTTGTAAAGATGCTGTGGTTTACAACGTTGTTCTAGTCACATTATGCATATTACGAAACAACTGTCCCAATCCCATAGAGTTTGAAGGGATAATTCGGGATTTTGTCAATGAAGACCTTTTATCTACTTGCCCAGTGTCCGATTAACTCGTCGAGTATGGTTTTGACTAGAAAGAATACAGCTTTTGTCAGATTTGACTTTTCGTAGCAGTTTAGGAGAATTGGGTTAAGGTTATGAAAAGGGTTAGGGTTAGCTAAAATGAAAAATAATAACTTGATGTCAATTTGACAAAAGCTGTTCAGCCATGACCATGCAGTATGAAGGTAGGTAGTTTCGCTAGCCAATGCTGACAGGAAGTCTACAGGTACACCAGCAGTTCCCATAGACTACAAGTCATTGTGCCAACACTAGTTGGCATTTGATGATGAGCTAACTGGAGTGGAAAATTCCCAAATGGAGCAAAGATATCAATGTACCGTTTCCAAATAATGTTGGGCAAAAATAATAGATTGAGGTGGTTGAGAATTGACTGTTTCTCTATGTAACCCACATATAAATTAGCATAATTAGGAGCCATAGGGAATCCCTTAACAGTACCCTTCATCTGGATAAAGAAATTGTTTTAAAACATGAAATAATTGTGTGTGTGTGAGCCTGTTCCCCCCCCCCCCCCCCCTATAATAATAATGCTAATATGGTCATATTCTAGGTCTGTTACATCATAAAGGAGACAAGGTGAACTTCTCCTCACGTTTCGGCCAGGGCTCAATCATCGGAGTGCACCTGGACACATGGCATGGAACACTCACCTTCTTTAAGAACCGCAAGTGCATAGGTAATTACAGGGGTCACAGGTCAAGGGGACCAGGTGGGGTGAGTAGTGATCTACATATAGTAATTTAACTACGTTTTGCATTAGCTTGGTGGTAGTTGAACTAAATTCAAATCTTGGTAACAATTTCAGTAGTTAACCTCTCTGGGATATGTGTACTAGCGTCCCACCTGGCCAGAAGCCAGGGAAAATGCAGAGCGCCAAATTCAAATAAATTCCTATAAAAATCAAACTTTCGTTAAATCACACATGCAAGATAGCAAATTAAAGCTACATTTGTTGTGAATCCAGCCAACATGTCAGATTTCAAAAAGGCTATTCGGCGAAAGCAAACAATGCTATTATCTGAGGATAGCACCTCCGTAAGCAAAGACAGAAAGCATATTTCAATCCTGCAGGCGCGACACAAAACGCAGAAATAAAAATATAATTCATGCCTTACCTTTGACGAGATTCTTTTGTTGGCACTCCAATATGTCCCATAAACATCACAAATGGTCATTTTATTAGATTCATTCCATCGATATATATCCAAAATATCCATTTATTTGGCGTGTTTGATCCAGAAAAAACAACCTGCTGGCAACTTGACTACAAAATATCTCAAAAGTTACCTGTAAACTTTGCCAAAACATTTCACATGTAATACAACTTAGGTATTTTTTAACGTAAATAATCGATAAAATTGAAGACGGGATGATCTGTGTTCAATACAGGAGGAAAACAAACTGTAGCTTTCTGGTCACGCACCTCTATCTAACAGTACACTTGAAGTGACCCTCGTTCAAAGTGGCCGTACTTATTCATTACACAAAGGAATAACCTCAACCAATTTCTAAAGACTGTTGACATCCAGTGGAAGCGATAGGAACTGCAAGAAGTTCCCTTTAGAAATCTGGATTCCCAATGAAAACCCATTGAAAAGAGAGTACCCTCAAAAAAAAAACGAATCTGAATGGTTTGTCCTTAAGGTTTCACCTGCTAAATAAGTTCTGTTATACTCACAGACATGATTCAAACAGTTTTAGAAACTTCAGTGTTTCCTATCCAAATCTACCAATAATATGCATATCTTGAGTAGCAGGCAGTTGAATTTGGGCATGCATTTCATCCGGACGTGAAAATACTGCCCCGTCATCAAGAAGTTAATTACTTTTTTGCCATGTAGCGTCGTAGTTAACTACTGGAACTACACACTACTTTTTGGGGCAAAAAGATAAGAAAATATGGGTCAGGGGGGCAAGAATTTCCTTTATTTTACTGCATCAAACGTGCCTAATTCTCACTTGAAACAGTTGTTGTTATTAATAGGCTAAATTACACATTCTGTTTACATTTGACTGTTCTTACAATTTGTAGTCTGACATTTCAGATTTAGAAATAATATATCACAAAGTAGTTTGAGCTACTTTTTCAAATTAACTTTAGTTAAGTAAACAATATTTTTTCTTAAAAGAAAATTACACCGCAAAATATATATTTTGGTATTTGTTTGATTAGTCCATTGTTGATACAGTCCCGAAATGTTTTGTGTGCAATAATCAAGTTACAGAAATACTGCCGGTAAGATCGTTTTTGGGTGTTTTCCTTTAAGGGTAGCTTAACTTCCTCCAGTGTGAAGTAATTGATAACTTGGTAAACTATATTTTCAGGGTAGCTTCCCCAACACTGCATGTTAGATGGGTGGTTGGGCAGTATGTAACTAGATGGGCATTAGGGGCCAGTTTCTCAGACACTGATTAAGCTAAGTCCTAGGCTACAATGCATGCTTTATGTCAAATCTCCATTCAGTGATTTCTAGTCCAGGACTAGGCTTGATCTGGGATGGGAAAACCGGCCCTATAAATCACTTCAAGACCTAATTAACATGGAACCTACCTAGGATTTATCATATTCCCCCTCTGCATGTACCCAGCTAGTTACCCCTGTGCTGCGCCTAGCCTTTTGCTTGTGTGTGACGTTGGGTAATGTGACAGCAAATGGATACATTTCCATTCTAAACTGGACAATAAAATGTATATTATATTCTGCAGGGGTGGCGGCTACGGAGCTACAGAACAAGCATTTCTACCCCATGGCGTGTTCCACAGCAGCCAAGAGCAGCATGAAGGTGATCCGCTCCTGCTTCACGCCCACTTCCCTGCAGTACTTGTGCTGTGCTCGCCTCCGCAAGCTCCTCCCTGAGTGCCCAGACACCCTGAGCGTACTGCCGCTGCCCCCTGGCCTGCGCCACCTGCTGCACAATAAGCTGGGCTGGGTCCTCCGCCTCAACAACGGCCTCCTGGGGGCTGCAGGGAGGGGGGGCTTGGGGTCTCACTTGCCCCCTACGCCCCCCTTGGCTGGGGCCTTGTCCTCTGAAAGCGATGACTCTGAGGGGTGTTCCTCGGACCCTGAGGCATGTCAGAGGAAGAGATGTCGTTGGACGTGACGGGAATCCGGTGTGACCCCCAATGTAAACACATGGGGTGTTTCCTAAATTACACCCTATTCCCTATAAATAGTGCACCACTGGTCAAAGACCCATAGAACTCTGGTCAATAGGGTGCCATTTGGATGCAGCCATGAACTGGACTGGATCCCTGCCCCCTCCCTGAGACACACTCATGTTATAACCCCTTACACACACACACACACACGTTACCGTTAATGGTGATCCCAGGACCTAGGGACAGTGTTGTGGGAACATTTAATCAAGATCAAACGAATGTGACACTAAGACCTATGGCCAAACTTCAGTGTACATTAACAGTATATGCAACAACAATGATGACATGAAATCAATGAAAAGAGACCAAGTGCAGCATTATGTGGATTGTCACCATGCTTTCTCCTTGTACATGAAATGCTGGTTGGATTGCTATAAGAGTGGCCCGTAGTAAGGCCCTATTTTAAGTTTGTGTTTTAGCTGACCGAAGAACGAAGTTGAGTCCAGAGAGTAGTCACAATTTGTTGCGCTTTCACATCTCCATGACAGCATTTATTTGTTACCTTTTTCCTCCCTCTTTGTTGTGCCTTTGTCTGGTCCTGGCACGAAAATCCAAACAATCCATGTTACATTATTAATGCAAGGTGTAAATAAGACAAGACTCGCACTCACAATTTGACATTTTCTAAATAGGAGAAAAGGACTGCTTTGGAGGTAGTCCTGGTCAGATTTATTACATGTAAAACATGACCTTCAACAACTATCCTATCTGGAAGATCAATGTTGATGGAGTCTGTCTGACCAATGGTTAAAGTGATGCAATTTGGCGAGAGCTTGCATTTGTATGTCATTAGCTGTTCTCTAATGAAATCATAACTTCATTAGGCTGGCATTAACACTGGAATTTAATCAAAGTTTTGGAAAATCTATGGGAAAATGTCTGTTCTTGCTCTGCAAGAATACACAGATCAAGTAATCTGTTATTTTGTTGTTAATCAGCACATTTGGAAGATATTCCAGGTTCTTGTGGCCCGTCCACACAATGATTTTTTATTTATTATTTTGTTTAGATCAGCTTGACAATATATTCCCCTGAATTATTTTTGTCATATCGACACCAGACATGGCATCAACATGTGTTTTTAATTTATTTATATTTATATTTATTTTTTAACTAGATGTTTAGGGGGGGGTTCTGATTTATTTTTCACTCAATACTGCCGTCGTATTAAATATGGGTTGGAGCAGTGATGACTGTTACACATACACACGCCGTCTATGTTGAACTGTGAGTTGTCACGCACCATTCTTATACTGACCTTCCTGTTATGCTCTCCTTCCGCTTGATGGTTGACTCGTTTTGTCTGTTAGTTATTTGATTTTGTTGTCACGTGCATTTGGTTGGAACCCCTGTGCGTCCAATGGTTGGGTTGCAGACATTGTACTGGATAAAGGCAAAGGGGGTAGAAAAGGGGTGTCCACATATTATATATATAAAAATGTGTGTTTTATTATTTCAGTGTACAATGTTGTTTATTTTATGCATCAAAGCACTTGTGTATATACAGTGCATTCGCAAAGTATTCAGACCCCTTGACTTTTCCCACATTTTATTTCCTAGAGTTGGCCGGACGAGTCTTGGCCGGTGTAGGCCGTCATTGTAAATAAGAATTTGTTCTTAACTGACTTGCCTAGTTAAATAAAATTAAAAAATTACCACAGGTGGACTCCAATCAAAGTTGTAGAAACATCTCAAAGATGATCAATTGAAACAGGATGCACCTGAGCTCAATTTTTAAGTCTCATAGCAAAGGGTCTGAATACTTATGTAAATAAGGCATTTGTTTTTTATTTTAAATACATTTGCAAAAATGTCAAACTTTTTTTCGCTTTGTCATTATGGGGTATTGTTGCAAAAGGTGGAAAAAGTGAAGGGGTCTAAATACTTTCTGAATTCACTGTATAAACGGGATATATAAATGGATCTTCTATGTAATGTTCATATTGTATGTATAGGCCTTTATTCTTCTCTTTCTCTACATCTAAAGCATGGCCTTTAACTGAAAACTAAGATGAATAGGTGAAATATGCACAGAAATGTTTTTCTTATTCTAAGAAATAGTCAAGAGGCTCATGGTGCTTTTTGCTTTTTTTCCCCCCTGGTTCAAGCAAATGTTCAATCTTTAATAATCTGTAACCTTTACATTCAGTATTCTCTTCTCTGTTAAGATTTATATTGTTATGGTAACCTTTGTTTGCACACCAATGTTCCTCCAGGAAATAACGATTAAGTAAGCAATGTTAGTGCATGTCTGTTGGTCTAAAGAACCTACAATGGCACAAAATGCATCAACATCAAATAAAATACAAATGAAAACCTTCCTTTGCAAATCAAACTAAATGCCACTTTCAGTGTACAGACAGACGGTGGAATCAGCTGAGGCAGCTCTGGCAAAAACAAAACATTTTCTTGATCTGAAAATCATATTGATGACAACATTCTACTGGTATTCACCTTCATAGTCTGAGCAGAGGTCACTTCCCAACCTAGTAGGTGACATCACAACAGAGATGGCCACGCAGACCGTTCCATTGCCCAGATTGGCACACATTCAGCAAGTGAATATTCTTTAAATCCGTTGTGATTTCTGTATTGTAATAGGCTCAAAATATGGTTACTTAAGTCTGATTTTTATACATTTGTCTGTTTTCGCTGCGTAACATTTAGAAGTTGTCCCTTTTCAGGTTTAGAAGAAGTGACCTCTAAATACAAACTCCCCAAAATATCAGACACATCTCATTTACACAAGTATTCACACCCCTGAGTCAGTACTTTGTAGAAGGCACCTATAGGATTTCGCAGCGATTACAGTTCTGAGTCTTCTTGGGTAAGCTTAGAAGCACGTTCCACACCTGGATTGTGCAATATTCGCCCATTTATTATTTTCAAAGTTCTTCAAGCTCTGTTAAGATGTTGGGGGGAATGGCAAGATGGCAATATTCTTCAATATTCTCCATATATTGTATGGCAATAAGTCTTGCCATACATTTTCAAGGAGATTTAAGTCAAAACTGGAACATTCACTCTCTTCTTGGTAAACAACTCCAGTGTAGATTTGGCCTTGTGTTGTTGGTCATTGTCCTGCTGAAAGGTGAATTCCTCTCCCAGTCTGGTGTAAAGCAGACTGAAGCAGGTTTTCCTCTAGGATTTTGCCTGTGCTTCGCCTCATCCCGTTTTTTTTTATCCCAAAAAACTCCCCACTATTTGCCTATGTAGAGCATACCCATACCATGATGCAGCCACCACCACGCTTGAAAATGAGGCAGTTACTCAGTGATGTGTGAGATTTGTCCCAAACACAAGGCTTTGCATTTAGGCCAAAAAGTGTATTCCGATGCTGTGTTTTTAAAAATGTTGCAGTATTACTTTAAGTGCCTTGTTGCAAACACGATGCATGTTTCGGAATATTTTTATTCTGCATATTTCTGTGTTTTCTATTAACCCTGTCATTTAGGTCATTATTGTGGTGTCGCTACTATGTTCTCGAGTCATCCTCAGTTTTCTACCATCACAGACATTGAACTCAATAACTGTTTTAAAATCACCAATGGCCTCAGGTTAACATCCCTGTGCAGTTTCATTCCTGTCCTACAGCTCAGTTCAGAAGGACAACTGTGTATATATATATATATATATATATATATATATGTGTCCTGGTCGTTTAATATATAATGCACAGCATAATTATTAACTTGCTCAATAAGATATTCAATATTTGATTTGTTATTTTTACATACAATGTATTTGGAAAGTATTCAGACCCCTTGACCTTTTCCAAATGTTACATTACAGCCTTATTCTAAAATGTATTAAATAAAATGTTTTCATCAATCTTCACACAATACCCCATAATGACAAAGTGAAAACAAGTTCTTAGAAATGTATGCACATTTATTAAAAATTAAAAACAGAATGTAAGTATTCATAGACTTTACTATGAGACCCGAAATGAAGCTCAGGTGCTTCCTGTTTCCATTGATCATCCTTGAGATGTTTCTACAACTTGGAGATCACCGGTAAATTCAATTAATTGGACATGATTTGGAAAGGCACACACCTGTCTATAAAAGGTCCCACAGTTGACAGTGCATGTCAGAGCAAAACCCAAGCCATGAGGTCAAAGGAATTTGTTGAGTGCTGAGACATGATTGTGTCGAGGCACAGCTCTGGGAAGGGTACTAAAACATTTCTGCAGCATTGAAGGTCCCCAAGGACACAGTGGCCTCCATCATATTTAAATGGAAGAAGTTTGTAACCACCAAGACTCTTCATAGAGCTGGCCAAACTGAGCAATCAGGGAAGAAGGGCCTTGGTCAGGGAGGTGGGAGAACCTTCCAGAAGAACAACCATCTCAGCAGCACTCCACCAGTCAAGTTGTTATGGTAGAGTGGCCAGATGGAAGCCACTAAGTAAAAGGCACATGACTTGGAGTTTGCCAAAAGGCACCTAAAGGATTCAGACCATAATAAACCATATTCTCTGGTCTGTTGAAAACAAGATTGAACTCTTTGGCCTGAATGCCAAGTGTCACGGCTGGAAGAAACCTGTTACCATCCCTGTGGTGGCAGCATCATGCTGTGGGGATGCTTTTCAGAGGTAGTTATTGAGAGACTTGTCAGGATCGAGGGAAAGATGAACGGAGCAAAATACAGAGAGATCCTTAATGAAAACCTGCTCCAGAGTGCTCAAGACCTCAGACTGGGGTGACGGGTCACCTTCCAACAGGATAACGACCCTAAACACACTGCCAAGACAATGCAGGAGTGGCTTCGGGGCAAGTCTCGAAATGTCCTTGAGTGGCCCAGCCAGAGCCCAGACTTGAAACCGATCGAACATCTCTGGAGAGACCTAAAAATAGCTGTGCAGCAACGCTCCCCAACCAACCTGACAGAGCTTGCGAGGATCTGCAGAGAATAATGGGAGAAACTCCCCAAATACAGCTGAGTCAAGCTTGTAGCGTCATACCCAAGAAGACTCTAGGTTAGAATTGCTGGCAAAGGTGCTTCAACGAAGTACTGAGTAAAGGGTTTGAATACTTAATCATGTAAATTTCAGTTTTTATTTGTAATAAATTTGCAAAAATGTCTAAAACCCTGTTTTGGCTTTGTCAGTATGGGGTATAATGTGTAGATTGATGAGGGATTTTTAAAAAAAATCAATTTTAGAATAAGGCTGGAATGTAACAATGTAGAAAATTTCAAGGGGCCTGAATACTTTCCGAATGCACTGTTATTATTAAAACCATTTTTAACATTTGTATTCCAATATTTTTTTTCTGTATAGGATACAGAAGCTGTGGCCACCACACAGTATCAAAGACAAGTACAGTATGTTTAGAAACTGTGACCGTATGATAGGATCCTTGGCACAGCACACAGGACAGTGCACTGGGAGAGATGATCTTAGAAGCCATCTTCTCCTTCCCAGTCAAATTCCACGTTAGCTAGCTTGCTACCTGTGTGGCTAACCCATAGAGATCGCATCATTGTATCTGTCCCATTATGGCGTCTGAGGGAATGGGCAGCCCCACAGATTATCCATTATGTCACGTGTCAAACTCATCTCATGGAAGGATGAGTGTCTGCGGGTTTTCAATCCACCCTTGTACTTGATTGACTAATTAAGGTCACTAATTAGTAAGGAACTCCCCTTACCTGGTTTTCTTAAGTCTTAATTGAAAGGAAAAAACAGAAACATGCAAACACTCTGCCTTTCGTGGAATGAGTTTGTCAGTCCTGCATTATATTGACCAGATACTCAAGTGGCCGCTGTCGTGGAACTTCAGTACAGAGAGACTTGGTCATTTCTTCAAACAATAATCTTTATTTCGTATAGATTAATTATTGCAATAATGAAACCAGTCAACTCAACAGTATTGACTGTTGTACTGAGCAGCCTAACTGAAAATGAAAAAACAGACACGAGAGGTATGTGGCAGGGTCTACGGTCAATCACGGACTACAAAAGGAAAACCAGCCCCGTCATGGACCACTATGTCTTGCTCCCAGACAAACTAAATAACTTCTTTGCTCGCTTTGAGGACAATACAGCGCCACCGACACAGCCCGCTACCAAAACCTGCGGACTCTCCTTCACTGCAGCCAACATGAGTAAAACATTTAAACGTGTTAACCCTCGCAAGGCTGCCGGCCCAGATGGCTTCCCTAGCCTCGTCCTCAGAGCATGCGCAGACCAGCTGGCTGGTGTGTTTACGGACATATTCAATCATTCCTTATCCCAGTCTGCTGTTCCCACGTGCTTCAAGAGGGCCACCATTGTTCCTGTTCCCAAGAAAGCTAAGGTAACTGAGCTAATTGACTAAGACCTTCCCCTGTATCACTCACTTTCGTCATCATAAAGTGCTTTGAGAGACTAATCAAGGACCATATCACTTCCACCCTACCTGACACCCTAGACCCACTCCAAATTGCTTTCCGTCCTAATAGGTCCACAGACGATGCAAATCGCAATCACACTGCACACTACCCAAAAACCCATCTGGACAAGAGGAATACCTATGTAAGAATACTGTTCATCGACTGCAGCTCAGCATTTAACACCATAGTACCCTTAAAACTCGTCATTAAGCTTGAGACCCTGGGTCTCGACCCCGCCCTGTGCAACTGGGTCCTGGACTTCCTGACGGGCCACCCCCAGGTGATGAGAGCAGGAAACAACATCTCCACCCCACTGATCCTCAACACTGGGGCCCCACAAGGGTGTGTTCTCAGCCCTCTCCTGTACTCCCTGTTCACCCATGACTACGTGGCCATGCACGCCTCCAACTCAATCATCAAGTTTGCAGATGACACAACAGTGGTAGGCTTGATTACCAACAACGACGAGACAGCCTACAGGGAGGAGGTGAGGGCCCTCACACTCAATGTCAACAAAACAAAGGAGATGATCGTGAACTTCAGGAAACGGCAGAGGGAGAAGCACCACATCAACGGAGAAAGTGGAACGTTAAGTTCCTCGGCGTACACATCACGGACAAACTGAAATGGTCCACCCACACAGATGCACAATCGAGAGCATCTTGTCGGGCTGTATCACCGCCTGGTACAGCAACTGCTCCGCCCACAACCGTAAGGCTCTCCAGAGGGTAGTGAGGTCTGCACAACGCATCACCAGGGGCAATCTACCTGCCCTCCAGGACACCTACACCACCCGATGCCACAGGAAGGCCAAAAATATCATCATGGACAACAACCACCCGAGCCACTGCCTGTTCACCCTGCTTTCATCCAGAAGGCGAGGTCAGTACTGGTGCATCAAAGCGGGGACCGAGAGACTGAAAAACAGCTTCTATCTCAAGGACATCAGACTGTTAAACAGCCATCACTAACATTGAGTGGCTGCTGCCAACATACTGACTCATCTATAGCCACTTTAATAATAAAAAATTGTATGTAATAAATGTATCACTAGCCACTTTAAACGATGCCTCTTCATATAATGTTTACATACACTACAATATTCATCTTGTAGCGGTATTTATTAGAGAGGGGTAAGAAAGATTTTGTTCGGGCGCCAGGCAGGTATTAACCATGCCGAAAGGAAAAGAGTAGAATAGAGAGAGCCACTACCAGACCCACACACATCAGCAGAAGAGACTGCCTAGAGTGTAGCCTGTTTACCAGATAGCCAGTGGAGAGAAAAAAGAATACACGCCTGAACGGTTTGTATGTTAAAGCTTCGCAACAATGTTGCTACTAATCCATGCGATCCATAACGGGCGCGGTCCCAAACGAAAACAACCACGACCTAGAGCGATTACACCGATGATTGAGTTAAACACTCTATAAACTACACATGCTGAAAACAAACAAAACTTCTGCAGCACAGCACATACAATCAAACTGTCGCGCCACCAAAGAGCCCCTCCCCAAAGAGCTGAATGAGCTCTCTTTATTTTCTCCTTCCTTACTGCTCATGCGCTCTTAAAGTGGCAGTGCACGGTGAAGGCTCCGTGCAGATTTCGCCACAATCTCATATGTATATACTGTACTCTATACCATCTACTGCATCTTGCCTATGCCATTCGGCCATCGCTCATCCATATATTTTTATGTACATATTCTTATTCATTCCTTGGCAATTGTGTGTATAAGGTAGTTGTTGTGAAATTGTTAGATTACTTGTTAGATATTACTGCATGGTCGGAACTAGAAGCACAAGCATTTCGCTATACTCGCACTAACATCTGCTAACCATGTGTATGTGACAAACAAAATTTGATTTGAAATTACGATAAATATTGGATCACAAAAAAATTAAACTTTTACATTACCGTGTAGTTTACCAATAAAATGGTCTGATGGGGATGTGGACATACTCGATATATACAAATTGCGAAATAAATAAATGATCTCACTCCAGTAAATTTTTATAGAAAGTTAGCAAAAATAAATAAGATATTGCTACCATGGAAAGGAAAATACCTGTCTATTTGTGAAAAATTACCCTGATTAACTTTTTTGTTATATCACAGTTTACCTATTTGCTTATGGTTTTGCCTACACCTAGTGACCTACTTTTTAAATTATATGAACAAAAAATATTACATTTTATTTGGAATGGTAAGCCAGACAAAATGAAAAGGGCCTATTTATATAACGAATATGAATTTGGAGGCCAGAAATGATTAAATATTAAAGCATTAGACCTCTCACTAAAGGCACCAGTCATACAAAAGTTATACTTAAATCCGAAATGGTTCACTAGTAAATTGGTAGGAATGTCTCACCCCATGTTCAAGAATGGCATTTTTTCCCTTTATTCAGATTACAACTGCTCACTTTCGGTTGTTTTAAAATCTCCAAAATATCGTTATTTTTTAAACAAGCCTTAGAAAGTTGGTTGCAATTTCAGTTTAATCGACCTGAAAAGACAGAACAAATAATACAACAAATATTGTGGTTAAACTCAAATATATTAATTGATTAAGAAAACATATTTTTCAATATTTTTTTTACAAAGGTATAATTTTTGTAAATTATGTCATAAACAGGACTGGTGGAGTAGTCACACATTTTTTTATTTTTTTTATTTCACCTTTATTTAACCAGGTAGGCTAGTTGAGAACAAGTTCTCATTTACAACTGCGACCTGGCCAAGATAAAGCATAGCAGTGTGAACAGACAACACAGAGTTACACATGGAGTAAACAATTAACAAGTCAATAACACAGTAGAAAAAAAGAGTCTATATACATTGTGTGCAAAAGGCAGGAGGAGGTAGGCGAATAGTTACAATTTTGCAGATTAACACTGGAGTGATAAATGATCAGATGGTCATTTGCAGGTAGAGATACTGGTGTGCAAAAGAGCAGAAAAGTAAATAAATAAAAACAGTATGGGGATGAGGTAGGTAAAATTGGGTGGGCTATTTACCGATAGACTATGTACAGCTGCAGCGATCGGTTAGCTGCTCAGATAGCAGATGTTTGAAGTTGGTGAGGGAGATAAAAGTCTCCAATTTAAGCGATTTTTGCAATTCGTTCCAGTCACAGGCAGCAGAGAACTGGAACGAAAGGCGGCCAAATGAGGTGTTGGCTTTAGGGATGATCAGTGAGATACACCTGCTGGAGCGCGTGCTACGGGTGGGTGTTGCCATCGTGACCAGTGAACTGAGATAAGGCGGAGCTTTACCTAGCATGGACTTGTAGATGACCTGGAGCCAATGGTTCTGGCAACGAATATGTAGTGAGGGCCAGCCGACTAGAGCATACAGGTCGCAGTGGTGGGTGGTATAAGGTGCTTTAGTAACAAAACGGATGGCACTGTGATAAACTGCATCCAGTTTGCTGAGTAGAGTATTGGAAGCTATTTTTAGATGACATCGCCAAAGTCGAGGATCGGTAGGATAGTCAGTTTTACTAGGGTAAGTTTGGCGGCATGAGTGAAGGAGGCTTTGTTGCGGAATAGAAAGCAGACTCTAGATTTGATTTTAGATTGGAGATGTTTGATATGAGTCTGGAAGGAGAGTTTACAGTCTAGCCAGACACCTAGGTACTTATAGATGGCCACATATTCTAGGTCGGAACCATCCAGGGTGGTGATGCTAGTCGGGCGTGCGGGTGCAGGCAGCGAACGGTTGAAAAGCATGCATTTGGTTTTACTAGCGTTTAAGAGCAGTTGGAGGCCACAGAAGGAGTGTTGTATGGCATTGAAGCTTGTTTGGAGGTTAGATAGCACAGTGTCCAAGGAAGGGACAGAAGTATACAGAATGGTGTCGTCTGCGTAGAGGTGGATCAGGGAATCGCCCGCAGCAAGAGCAACATCATTGATATATACAGAGAAAAGAGTCGGCCCGAGAATTGAACCTTGTGGCACCCCCATAGAGACTGCCAGAGGACCGGACAACATGCCCTCCGATTTGACACACTGAACTCTGTCTGCAAAGTAGTTGGTGAATCAGGCAAGGCAGTCATTAGAAAAACCGAGGCTACTGAGTCTGCCGATAAGAATATGGTGATTGACAGGGTCGAAAGCCTTGGCCAGGTTGATGAAGACGGATGCACAGTACTGTCTTTTATCGATGGCGGTTATGATATCGTTTAGTACCTTGAGCGTGGCTGAGGTGCACCCGTGACCGGCTCGGAAACCAGATTGCACAGCGGAGAAGGTACGGTGGGATTCGAGATGGTCAGTGACCTGTTTGTTGACTTGGCTTTCGAAGACCTTAGATAGGCAGGGCAGGATGGATATAGGTCTGTAACAGTTTGGGTCCAGGTTGTCTCCCCCTTTGAAGAGGGGGATGACTGCGGCAGCTTTCCAATCCTTGGGGATCTCAGACGATATGAAAGAGAGGTTGAACAGGCTGGTAATAGGGGTTGCGACAATGGCGGCGGATAGTTTCAGAAATAGAGGGTCCAGATTGTCAAGCCCAGCTGATTTGTACGGGTCCAGGTTTTGCAGCTAACACAGACATATGGAAATGTCTGCTCTACCCCAAAAGAAGAAGCAAGTAGAAGAAAGTAAGGAACTTGTCTGTTGGCCCTACATTAAAGAACATAAATGGTTAAAGAAAATTGTGATGTATAAAAACATGCACCAATTTCATTTAAGGACCAAAAAATTGACAGCTGTGCCATATAAATTGCAAAATAGTTGGGAAGAGATTTGCGATGTAACCATTCCATGGCACGTGGTTTATGAATTGACACGCAAAACATCGCTAGATTCAAAACTTTGAATTTTTCACTTTAAATTATTATACAAAATTCTTGCAACCAACAGAATGTTATATATATGGGGGATACAATCTTCCCAGCTCTGCAGATTTTGCTGTGAGGAGGCAGAGTCATTAGATCATTTATTTTGGTACCTTCCATATGTAGCTCGTTTTTGGTCACAGGTCCAGGAAGAATGGCTGAAGAATTGCAACATTTACCTAGAACTAACGCTGCAGATAGCAATACTGGGTGATTTGAAAAGTCATAGTCATTCAATCAATAATATAATAATAATTTTTTGCAAAAATGTTTCTTTAATTTACAATCTGTAGAAGCCAGCAAAATATAACTATTGCAAAATAGATTGTGTCTGTAAAATGTGTATAATATGTATAAACTGAAGGTAGAAGCCTAAGTGTTATTGTTTATTAGTTTACTCCAATTGGGGGAGAGATAGTAGGGTTTGCTGGGAATAATAAATTATATTCTAAAAAAAGTATGTATGTATGTATGTATGTATATGTACCCATCAATGCCACCATGTCTGACTATCAAAATCAACTCAAATGTTATTTGTCACACGCCTCGAACACAACAGGTGTAGTAGAACTTACTACTACTTATATGCTTACTTACAAGCCCTTAACCAACAATGCAGTTTTAAGAAAATACAATAAAAAAAAGTAAGAGATAACAAATCATTAAAGAGCAGCAGTAAATAACATTAGCGGGGCTGTATTACAGGGAGCACCGGTACAAAGTCAATGTCAATGTGCGGGGGGCACCGGTGACGAGGTAATTGATGTAATATGTACATGTAGGTAGAGTTCTTACAGTGACTATGCATAGATAACAGTGAGTAGCAGCTGTGTAAAAGAGATGGGGGGGGGTAAATGCAAATATTCTGGGTAGCCATTTGATTAGATGCTCAGAAGTTTTATGGCTTGGGGGTAGAAGCCGTTTAGAAGCCTTTTGGACCTAGACTTGGTGCTCCGGTACCGCTTGCCATGAGGTAGAAGAGAGAACAATCTATGACTCTGGTGGCTGGAGTCATTGACAATTTTTAGGGCCTTACTCTGACACCTCCTGGTATAGATGTCCTAGATGGCAGGAAGCTTTGCCCCGGTGATGTACTGGGCCGTACACACTACCCTCTGTAGTGCCTTGCGGTCGGAGGCCGAGCATTTGCCATACCAGGCAGTGATGCTCTCGATTAGACAGCTGTAGGACCTTTTGAGGATCTGAGGACCCATGCCAAATCTTTTCAGTTTTGTTGTTTTTGTTGTGTCCTCTTCACAACTGTCTTGGTGTGCTTGGACCATGTTAGTTTGTTGAAGTTCTCAACCTGCTCCACTATAGTCCAGTTGATGAGAATGGGGGTGTGCTCAGTTCACCTTTTCCTGTAGTTCACAATCCTCTCCTTTGCCTTGATCACATTGAGAGAGAGGTTGTTGTCCTGGCACCACACAGCCAGGTCTCTGACTTCCTCCCTATAGGCTGTCTCACTGTTGTGTCATTGGCAAACTTGATGATGGTGTTGTGCCTGGCCATGTAGTCATGACTGCTACAGTGTGGCAGGATCAGGATCAGTGTGGCAGCTGTGTTGTTACCTACCCTTACCGCTTGGGAGCAACCCGTCAGGAAGTCCAGGATCTAGTTGCAGAGAGAGGTGTTTATTTTTTATTATTTAACTAAGCGAGTCAATTAAGAACAAATTCGTATTTACAATGACAGCCTACCGGAGAACAGTGCCTTGTCCAACTGCCTTGTTCAGGAGCAGAACGACAGATTTTTACCTTAGCTTGGGGATTCGATCCAGCAACATTTCGGTTACTGGCCCAACGATCTAACCACGAGGCTACCTGCTAGATCCTTAGCTTAGTTATGAGCTTTTTGAGGGCACTTTGGTGTTGAACGCTGAGCTGTAGTCAATGAGTATCATTCTCACATAGGTGTTCATTTTGTCCAGGTGGGACAGGGCAGTGTGGAGTGCAATAGAGATGGCATAATATGTGGATCTGTTGGAGCGGTATGCAAATTGGAATGGGTCTAGGGTTTCTGGGATAATGGTGTTGATGTGAGCCATGACTTTCAAAGCACTTCATGGCTACAGACGTGAGTGCTATGGGTCGGTAGTCATTTAGGCAGGTTACCTTAGTGTTCTTGGGTACAGGGACTATGGTGGTCTGCTTGAAACATTGGTATTACAGACTCAGACAGGGAGAGGTTGAAAATGTCAGTGAAGACACCAGTTGGTCAGCACATCCTCGGAGTACATGTCCTGGTAAACCGTCTTGCCTCTTGGCCTTGTGAATGTTGACCTGCATAAAGATCTTACTCACATCGGCTGCAGAGATTGTGATCACACAGTTGTCCGGAACAGCTGATGCTCTCATTGATGCTTCAGTGTTACTTGCCTCGAAGCGAACGTAGAAGTAATTTAGCTTGTCTTGTAGGCTCGTGTCACTGGGTATCTCACGGCTGTGCTTCCCTTTGTAGTCTGTAATAGTTTGCATGCCCTGCCACATCTGACGAGCGTCGGAGCCGTTGTAGTACGATTCAATCTTAGTCCTGTATTGAAGCTTTGCCTGTTTGATGGTTTGTCATAGGGCATAGCGGGATTTCTTATAAGCTTCCGGGTTAGAGTCCCGCTCCTTGAAACCGGCAGCTGCACCCTTTAGCCCAGTGCGGCTGTTGCATGTAATCCATGGCTTCTGGTTTGGGTATGTACGTACAGCCACTGTGGGGAAGACGTCATCGATGCACTTATTGATGAAGCCAGTGACTGATGTGGTGTTCTTCTCAATGCCGTTGGAAGAATCCCGGAACATATTCCAGTCTGTGCTAGCAAACTGGATTCATCCGTGAAGAGCACACTTTTCCAATGTGCCAGTGGCCATCGAAGTTGAGCATTTACCCACTGAGGTCGGTTACGGCAGCAAACTGCAGTTTGTTCAAGACCCTGGTGAGGATGACGAGCACGCAGATGAGCTTCCCTGATATGGTTTCTGACAGTTTGTGCAGAAATGATTTGGTTGTGCAAACCCACAGTTTCATCAGCTGTCCTGGTGGCTGGTCTCAGACGACACCTCAGGTGAAGAAGACAGATGTTGAGGTTCTGGGATGACGTGGTTACACGTGGTCTACGGTTGTGAGGCCGGTTGGACATGTGCTAAATTCTCTAAGATGACGTTGGAGGCGGCTTATGGTAGAGAAATGAACATTAAATTCTCTGTCTACAACTCTGGTGGATATTCCTGCAGTCACCATGTCAATTGCCATGCCACCATGCACGCTCCCTCAACCTAACACCGTACCCAAACCGGTCATACGCAAATTGATTTTGTCCCCCCACATCAAACGCAATCACAACACGCAGGTTGAAATATTAAAACAAACTCTAAACCAATTATATTAATTTGGGGACAAGTCAAAAATCATTAAACATTTATGGCAATTTAGCTAGCTAGCTTGCAGTTATTAGCTAATTTGTCCTATTTAGCTAGCTTGCTGTTGCTAGCTAATTTGTCCTGGGATGTAAACGTTGAGTTGTTGTTTTACCTGAAAGGCACAAGGTACTCTACTCCGACAATTAATCCACACATAAAACGGTGGAATGAATCGTTTCTAGTCATCTCTCCTCCTTCCAGGCTTTTTATTCTTTGGACTTTATATGGCGATTGGCATCTAATAGTATTACCATGACGACGACCGACCTCAGTTCATCTTTCAATCACCAACTTGGGTATAACCAATGAGGAGATGGCACGTGGGTATCTGCTTCTATAAACCAATGAGGAGATGGGAGAGGCAGGACTTGCAGCGTGTTCTGTGCCACAAATAGAAGCAAATTATATTTTAGCGCCTGGCAACGCAGACGCTCGTTGGCTCGCGCGAGCAGTGTGGGTGCAATGATTGAATAGCGATGTGGTCAGCATGTAAGGCATCTGTGGCATTGTGTTGTGTGACAAAACTGCACATTTTAGAGTGGCCTTTTATTGTCCCCAGCACGAGGTGAATCTGTGTAATGATCATGCTGTTTAATCAGCTTTTTTATATGCCACACCTGTCAGGTGGATGGATTATCATGGCAAATGAGAAATTCTCACTAACAGGGATGTAAATAAATTTGTGTACAAAATATGAGAGCAATAAGCTTTTTGTGCATATGGAAAATTTTGGGGTCTTTTATTTCAGTTCATGAAATATGGGACCAACACTTTACATATGTACATATATTTGTGTATACTGTGTGTAATTATGTTCTATTATACAGGGCACATTTAAAAAGTAGACCTAGGTCTCAATGTCTTCTCTATTAAAATTAAGGCAAAATAAAACGTAGCAAATAAGCCATTCATTTTCTTGTTGACCAAATTCCATACTCATTTGAACGTCATACAAAAATGCCTTGCTTATAGGGGCGAAACCACCCAGAAAAAGCGACCTGCTGGAGGGAGACAGATTTTCTACTGAGTTGGGCCTCTCTCTTCCTCTCAGACTAGGCATACAGCACTACATAGAGCCTTGACTACATTGAACTCTATTCCACATCAAGTAACACATGCAAGCATAAAAATTAGATAATAAAAACAGATAAATAATAAATATTAAGGAACAGCGGGGACTGTGAAGCAACACAAACATTAGCACAGACACATGCATACACAATAACATATGCACTAAACACACAGATTTTGTGTTGTAGATATGTGGTAGTAGAGTAGAGGCCTGAGTGCACACACTTAATATGTTGTGAAATCTGTTGTGAATGTATTCTTCGTCTGAAGAGGAGGTGTAGCAGGGATCGGACCAAAACGCAGCGTGGTAAGTGTCCATATCGTTTATTATAAAACATAAACTGAACACTAAGAAATACAAAACAATAAATGTGAACATGAACGAAAACCAAACCGAAACAGTCCCGTGTGGTGACAAACACAGACATGGAAACAAACACCCACCACCCACAGTGAAACCCAGGCTACCTAAGTATGATTCTCAATCAGAGACAACTAAGGACACCTGCCTCTGATTGAGAACCATACTAGGCCAAAACAGAAACCTAAACACAAAACATAGACTGCCCACCCCAACTCACGCCCTGACTATACTAAATAAAGACAAAACAAAGGAAAATAAAGGTCAGAACGTGACAATAACTGCCTTAATTTTGCTGGACCCAAAGAAAGAGCAGTTGCTGCCTCGGCAGCAGCTAATGGGGATCCATAACGAATACAAATATAAAACCTGTAGTGCGCTAGGGGAGTGATTCGTGCCAAAATTAAGCCTAGGCAACAGCACCACCATGCGGCTGCCTCTACCTTTGAACATCTGACTGACATGAAGTGATATCAATGCCTTACTAACATCTGTGGGACGTCTGCATGTTAATAAAAGTCATAAGGTGCATTGTTTATATTTATATTAATTAAATATCAACCACAAATGTTAGAAAGGTACAGTTTTTCCAAACATTCCAAAATAGCTTGCCACATTGAGCTAACGTAAACTCACCTAAACTCGTACATCGACTTGGTCCGTACAATTGCCCTTATTTTAGCGCACCAAAAACGTAATACTTCCAGATCAACTGTAATGTCAATACCATTGTAAAGCACAATTTCTCCCCTTTCCAACAAAATCAAATGCATGACCTAAACGCTGCCCGTTTCTGCATAATTCAAGCAGACAATGAGCCCCGTCGGGTCTTTTTAAAAATGGCGGGTGGGGAAGCAAAACTAATGCGTGATAGTGAGAAGGAGAGATGTTGTGTGGGAAAATTGCTTTTTTTCACTCGATCTGTCCAACTTATCACCTTAACGCCTCTAAAATGTAAATAAAACACTATAAAGAGTTTATATAATGTGACATTACATACCTATTTGAAGGTTTGTGTCAAATTTGAATCAGGTTTTTAGAGCGGTGCTAAAGTGATCTTAGAAGGTAACAGCGGCTTTGAGAATGATGATCGCAATGCAATGATGACGCAAAAAATGACTAGGTATCCCCCCTTACCCCCGTCACTGTCCATTTCTTGTTTTTAAAGGAAGAGAAGTAAACAGCGGCTACACCTGGTGGAGAGAGATTGTAAGACAGAAATAGTTGCTTTATGCGTGCTGTACGTTACGACATGACACGTCAAAGTGTAACGGTTGCCCTTAGGTGGAGATGTAATCCGGAGACAGGGGTTTTCTCCATCTCTTTCGCTATCATACTCTATTTCCACTGATTTCAAAACTTGATCCTCCAGAAAGTGCAAGAAGTGCAGCTCCACTACACAAAACATAAAAAAGCCGTGTTCAACCGGATTACCAGACTGACAAGCTCAAATAGACTGCAGCCTTCAATACGGCAGACCAATCCTCTCTCGGCATTTCCAGCCCACTCATTATCTCAGCCAATCATGGTTATTGGGAAGGTTGCCAACTTTTTCTGTGGCTTAACCAACAAGGCTTGTGATTTAACAATTGTATTTGTATTTACAGATGGCATACAAGTTTGTTATTAAGCCACATGAAAGTTCACATGTTCGAGAAGGCATGCCAAAAAAAAATATTACATTCAAAGTCGTGTCTTGCGGCATACACCTAGTTTCCTGAATCGGGTCACATTTCTGGTTATTATGGCCTAGAAAAGATGACGTCCAATCTATAGGTAATCTTGCTTTCCCTCAACACCTCATGGGATGATACGTTATCTTATCTCGCTATATACAGATCTAAACATTGTTAGCCAATCACAGACTGTGTTGTTACAAGTTCCCAGTATGTCAATAGGAGTTGTGTCCATGACTTTCAGTAGAGTAGAGGAGTTTAAGATTTCCCAGAGGGTCCATGCTATCTGGGATCCTTATATGTCCCTACCTCAATCAAGTAGAAATGTAAAATGGTTAAGGTAAGGATTAAGTTTAGTGTTTGTCGCGGTAGGGGATTTTGCTATAAGACCGTTAAGGTACCCCCGTCGAGAGTGATACAAGTCGTCTCACTCAAGTTCTTATGTCACCCGGCTAACAGGTGACTCACAGGCCCGCCGGACTGGCCTGGTTATGCATCCTGCCCTTTTATTCAGAGATTAGCCTTTGTGGTGCCGTTAGGTGTGTTTCGGGATCTTAGATAATATCAATCAGACTTAGAGTACCTCTGGGTTTTACTTTCGCTTTCCCCTTGTATGCTCTTATATCTAGACTCACACAAGCTATACCTTAGTTACGGTTTACAGTATATGTCCGCCGTCGACTAATACTACTTGAGTATTAATATAGAGGATACATGTTGCAATAAAATGATTATTCTGTCCAAACCATCATATTGTCTTAAGTGTAGAAACTAGACTTGTTCCCCTAGAACGGGAATGTCAGAGGCGTTCTCTCCCCTAGGGTTTTGGGTCTAGTTTCTACTTTTTATTCAATATTTGCAAGTCACACAGTTGTACACGTTATTACAGTTTCCTCTTTGTCCTTAATCTATAACATCAACAATCATCAAAACACTTACTAGCCTTATATATGTATTACAACAAGCGGTTAATTACCTTAGCGCAGGTTGACCTGGTTGGTCCCCAAGGAGTATGTTCTTCCACTCACAATTTCTCCAGATGCTTATCCAATCACTTAGTATCTGTTTCTCCTACTAGAAGTTTGTACTATGATTTACTGATTAGTGAAGAGAACGGTTCGAGACAAAAAAAAACTTATAACACCACCTTTGCTACTCACCCACCTCGGTTAGGAGGCGGATTTATTCAGCACAGGAGTGTGGAGGGTAGTTGTCTCAGTATGTCTCGTTCAGAAATCAGAAGTCAAGAGATACACTTGTTCTCGAGTATGAAAGTCAGATATGTATCCGTTTCTCCTACTAGAAGTTGTACTATGATTTACTGATTAGTGAAGAGAAAGGTTTGAGATCAAGCCCCTTAGTAACACCACTGATGCTATTTATCCACTCCGGTTAGGAAGTGGATGTATTCAGCACAAGGAGTGTAGAGGGTATTTGTCTCAGCATGTCTCGTTCAGAAATCAGAAGTCAAGAGATACAATTGTTCTAGAGTATGAAAGTCAGATATTACCTTTTAGGTTGATGATAGTTGAAGTATCACGCGCTGTCTGTCGGTGATAAGTCAAGTAGCACTATCATGCCCTCTTAAGGAAGGCACTCTCCTTATATACTATTTTCGGGACCAGGTCGGCTTTAGCGCTGAGTCATATTCTAACCTTGTGGCGAGCTATTTCTGTAAAGGGTTAGTTTGACATGTTACTGTGAAACATTACTAATGACAGATGCATCCTCTATCCCCAACTCTTGCATCAGTTTAACCCATTCAATTTCTACTGCTAGTCTAGCTCTTCTACAATAATATTATATTATTATTATTATATTATTTATCTAATTGATACATTTAATTTAAAATGTGGATGGATACCCTACTTCAATGATTGCAGTATTGTACAAGGTAGATGCAGGAGTAGCCTATAGTCTACAATAATAATCATGAGTCATTGAATGTCTTGCTGTCTTTGGGAGCATGTTAATGAATGCTTTAAGCTGTTGAACTATGGCAATGCTGAACTAATTCCTAAATCTGTGCCGCTCTCCCTCCACAAGCAATCACATCCTCTTCTCCCTTTCAACTAATTTTCCACCACACAGAAAATAACTGTACATACATCTGAGCCCATGTCAGTGGATGCCTAATTTTGAGAAATGTAACAAGATGCTACGTGTGTGCGCGCATGAGTGGGATGTTCCCAAAGGAGATAGTGATGTGAGTGAGAGCATATGGCAGTGCTTATTTTGTAAATTGGGAGGTGCTGGAACAAAAAGTGAGCCAGATAGGGGGGTGACCCGTGGTACACTGAGGTACCAGAACAGGAGAAAAAAAACGTTATAATAAAACACTGCATGCATTATAATTTATTTTGCAAACCGACATAGATCAGTAGAAGTTGCACACATGGGGAAAGTTTTTTGTAGCCTAGGGTTCGGGAAAAAATGTGACCTTCATAAATGTATTTCATGCAATTTTATATAATTTTAGATGACTGGAGACTTTTACTACCTCACAAATGATCGAAATGACGAAGCTACTTTGACACTGACAAACAGAATCAGATCAATAAAAACGACCTTGTCCTCAATCCATCAATAACCTAGCCCTAGACCTACTGTAGGTGTGTGGACACACACATATTGTACAGTATGAGGAGGAAATTATACCCATTGATGCTCAGTTTACTCACCGGCGATGGCCAATGTGCTCGTGCCAAAAGCTTATCTCTCTTGTTTTACTTGGTAAAACCCTGTTTTGGCTGCATGCTGTTCACTGACAGACTTGCCGCGCGTGTTCCCGACTTTAGGCATGCCTCATGATTGGGCTACACACAATTCACAGCTTGGCAATTTAAAAAAAAAAATAATTGATAATCTGTGGCTAAATTATATGCCTACTCCTGGTGCACTATTCTAATGCATTTAATTTGTTTCTGAACAGACAGCAGTAATTATATAACTTGTATGTATAATTGTTTTATGGTAGGGTTGTATTCGGCGCATGTGACAAATAACATGTGATTTGATTTAAATGTATCAAGAGTGCTGCTGCGGCACCTCCAGAACCCTTCGCGCGGCTATGATCATATTAGGAAATAAATGATGAGAGTTGCAGGCTCATGTCTATCAGAGTAGAGAGAGGGAGAGATATAGAAAGTGAATCTCATTCTAGTTCTGTGCGAGATACAGGCGCGCTTCTTTCTCAACACAGCAATGGCCATGCGTTGGTCTATACAGGCTACAATGTTGGGCAAAACATAAAACGGTCCAGCCCAACACTAATCAATTATTCACATTACGTTTTTTTAGGGGGCAACCATGAGAATTACAAAGCAGTCAATTTGAATTAGCC
This sequence comes from Oncorhynchus mykiss, assembly GCF_013265735.2. Taxonomy (NCBI): domain Eukaryota; kingdom Metazoa; phylum Chordata; class Actinopteri; order Salmoniformes; family Salmonidae; genus Oncorhynchus; species Oncorhynchus mykiss. The sequence goes on along the minus strand of NC_050570.1, from coordinate 45,559,719 downwards.
TAACGCTGATTGCTTCTATTTTTTACATTGCAAACAGTGAAAAGTATTTTTCATGCCACGAGAGGTACCGGATCTTGGCAAATGGGTTCCGCAACGAAACAAGTCCAAAACTGAGAGGTGCCGGACGGATCCTGTCTGAATTTCTGGCTGAAATCAAGCACTGCTCCTTGGTATCTAAAGTTCGTGTCTCCTTTTTGTTTGGATGCTACAGTCTCCCCTGGTGGAGGTTCTTGGAACTGCTATTTAAGTCTGAGCAGAGGTTGACGAAAACCTTCAAAGGTGGCGGTGCTATGTTGTGTGTTAACTTGAATCCCAGGCAGAGAGTCATCATCCACCTGAGTCAATACATGTTAGAATCAACTTTGGCAGCGAGTACAGCAGTGAGTCTTTGTGGTGAACCTCCCTGGCAGTGAACCTCCCTGGTCTTTGTGGTTGAATCTGTGTTTGAAATTCACTGCTCGACTCAGGGACCTTACAGATAATTGTGTGAGGAGGGTACAGAGTCATTCAAAAATCATGTTAAACACTATTATATCACACAGAGGGAGTCCATGCAACTTATGTGATTTGTTAAGCACATGTTTACTCCTGAACTTATTTCGGCTTGCAATAACAAAGGGGTTGAAAATTTATTGACTCAAGACATGACATTTTTTTTATTTTTTTAAAATTAATTTGTAAAAATATCTAAAAACATAATTCCACTTTGAAATTATGGGGTATTGTATGTAGACCAGTGACACAACATCTAAATAGAATCCATTTTAAATTCAAGCTGTAACACAAAATGTGGAAAAAGTAAATATTTTCTGAAGGCACTATACTTATCAACGTAGGTCTACTTTTATGGCCACTGATCATACCCACTCACCCTCTTCACAGACACTTAAAAACACACACTGATACAAAATCGCTTTGCGGCTTTCTGTAGCAGGCAGCTGTACTGTAGGTGATAGGAGTGATGTTGCTGCTTTGATGAAATATTTATTGAATGAATGAATGACAACGCACATCTTCTCTGCTACAGTTACTTACACAAGATGACATTGGGATTAAATTGCAAGGTGCAAGATTCACAGCGAGTTAACCTAAAGATTGAACTCACACTGCAAGAAGAATCCTTGTACTGTAGGTTCTTTAGTATTATATCTGCTGCTGCTCTCTGTATGTACTGGACAGTCATAGATGTAGGATGCAATTGTGCTCTCTCTGAACTTAGCAATAACCCCTGACAAAGAGAGAAAGGCGAACATAGGGCACATTTCTCTAATCTCATGAATGAATTGGGATTTATTTTGTTCGAACCTGAAGGCACACATTCACAGTTCGGTCAGTGTAGTTATTTAATTCATTTGAGCAATTTTAAAGATGTCGTCTGTAACATAACAGCTCTTGGTTTTTGAAGAATATGTCTTAAAATGCATGAAGCTGTGTACTGCTTTCTTACCTCATCATAATCCAAAAACACTCTTCAACTTCCAAGGAGAACCAACAGTGAAGAAGGAAGGCGCTGGAGTTTGTAAACACTGAATGTGGTTGGACAGCCAACTGTATAGCTTCAAATAAATTTGGATGAATTTGCATTTATTTTATTTTTTCTCAATGAATTTCATTCCTTTATTGTTACAGGTATATCATAGGCATTAAGGGTGGTTGTATGTGTGATATACTTTGTACTGTACTCAATGCACCTTTAATATAAAAATGTAACGTAATGTCCGCTGTGCAACATGAACGTCTATAGTACCTAAAGTTGACAGGGTATGATCCAAATCGAATTGAGCTGACTCTTCCGGATCTGAACCACTGTCCTTGTTACTTAAAGTGGGTTTGGTCTTACAGGATGCCATTTCATACATTCTTTATATACCTTCAATTCAATCCGTATCGTGGAAGTTCCGCACTACAGCATGATTGAAATTTAAAGGCAATGTTCCCGCATTAGTGGAGATTGCATTCACAGTAAACGCTGCATACTGTATGTTGGCTCAATCGGAAATTACCTTTAAATTTCAATCACACCATCTGTGATACAGATTAAATCGAGTCCTTAATCCGATCATGTTTTGTCGGCTATGCATCTTTTAAAGGTAATGTTTGCGGAGACCGGATTCACGGCAAACGCCAATCGGAAATTACCTTTAAATGCGGCATAGGTTGGCCTTGAAATCAGATTGAATCCTGGTCCTAATTCAAAAAGTAAAAAAGTGAGTAAATAAATAAATAAATAAAAACACTGAAAATAAGTCAACCAACAGAGAAGAGAACGACAGACAACATGGCCTCTGGTTTTCAGCGCACACTAGGTTTAATAATTAATCCACACAGATAAAGAGATATGAGTTACATACTGAACAAGAGGGGGAGGGGCCTTGGGCATGTCTGGAGAGTTACATAATCCTCAATGACAGCTGTCACTCAAAACAGGCGACCAAGCACAAACCTCACTGTCCAACTGTCAGTCTGGGAACAGCGAATTAGAGCAGTGGGTGGTTGGTGAATCAGTTATGAACCAATCAGCTCACAGCTCGAGGATATGCCTGGCTCTCTCGCTCTCCTTCCACTATTTGGCACAGTTACATTTCGGCCTCGGTTACTTTTCCCTACGCCCTTACCCATTTGGTGTTCACAGACCTGAGAGGATTTAGGTTTTTACAAAGGCCGAAATAGAACTGAGACTCTTTATCTGTCCATTTTCTCTACAGTAGAGTTTGGGTTTGATCGACAGTGCAGCCGACTGACTGATCTACAAATCACCTTGCATCATAAATAAATACTCATTATTATTTGTAGATCAATCAGTCAGTCCCAACTTACCCACAATGCATCACATATTTGATGCGCTCAAACACAGACAATCTATGTCCATATGGCTGTCTGGAAACTTGCTTCTAATGTGGAACAATTACAATCCCTGTTCATCCTCTGATGCCAAATCAAGAGTTTCTCTTTACTCCACTACACCTGTTTTTCTGGATCAGTCATCCCCCATGAATTTTACTACATCTGTATCCCAAATGGCACCCTATTCCCTATATAGTACACTACTTTTGACAAAGAACCATAGGGCTCTAGTCAATAATAGTGCATTATAAAGGGAGGGCGTAGGGTGCCATCCTGAGTCTGCACACCTCCTGATCAAACTTCACTGTATTTACAGGCCAATGCATTCAAGACTGATCTTGTTTTTTCCACGTACATTCAACGTCTCCTCACCTTCTAACAGCTGGCTGAGGTAAAATCACCCTGAACCAACCAATCAACTGTCAGTCTCTCTCTCTCTACATTCAACTCAGCAATGAGTGGCTAGTGACTGTGTCACTCACTCCGACCAATAGCTGCCTGTCCCTGAATCCCTCTTGACCAATCAGCTGTCTCTGTTTCAATCGTGGTTCAGTGAGCTGAAAGCTGATTGGAGGTGGGGGGTTTTAGTAAGTCATACCATAAATAGTTTTTGGATTACTGGTTGGCTGTTGCTGCAAATCTTGGGTAATTCCTGGAGAGGCGTTATATTACGCAGTAGTCTTTAATGTTCCTGTACTTGTGATGTTGGTAAGAGGTGGGCAAAGCGAGAAAGGGAGGAGTTAGGGGTGATTGTAGGGATCAGGGAGTAGCTTGGGGGCAGATGCAGGCCATTACAAGTCAAAGGTCAATACAGGAGAGATACAGATGTCCTTCCAGGGGAAATAAATACAGGTATGTCTGAAACGGCACCCTATTCCCTATATAGTGCATTAGTTTTGTCCAGCACCATATGGGCCCTGATCAAAAGTAATGCACCATATATGGACTAGGGTGCCATTTAAGACACACTCCAGGCTTTAGGGAGTAGAGACAGGGTAGCGGAGGTAGTTAGGAGGCAGGGGTAATTTACAAGGCTCATGGTGGGGGGAAATAATTACATTGGTAGAAGCTGCAAAAAAACAGGGCGAGGGAGGGGAAGGGGGTAGTCATAGTCAAGCTATTTGGAAAGTTACTGGACTGGGGGAGTGATACTTACAAGGCAATAGGTAGTTACAAGGTTTTTGGGGGGATATCAATAGTTCAAATGGGTTTAATAGTACATACAGGGGCTGAGGGGTCATTCCCAAGCCTAGGGATAGTTACATCATGACCAGGGGTAGATACAGGGGCAGGGAGGGGTGGGTAGAGTGGGTTAGTTTTAGGATGGGGGAAGGGGGTGATAATCTGGGCGCAAGAAGCGGGGACAGGGGGATGCAAGGTAACCCTTGAGGGTGGGAGTGTCACACGGGGATGTAGGACACCTGCCATACGATGATATGGCTCCGCTCGGCTTTGCACACAGCAGGCTTCATCTGCGGGGCGCCCCCCGGCACTTCCCCTTCCTCTGTCTCGTCGTCCTCGCCATCACCTGACACACAGATGAAGTGAGAGAGCCAGTCAGCATGAACAGACAGGCACCGGGTCTGTCACCTTTGTACTGAAGTGTTTCTGCACATCCACACATATAAAAGCATTGGATTGGTATTTTAAATCCATAAAGTGAAATGAACAAGTGCACAACTAGAGCAGAAGGGTTAAGAATCTGGAGACCAATTCGATTAGGAATTGAAAAGAGCACCACATGAACTTGGGTGTATGGCAGTGTGTGTGTGCATGCATGAGTGAGTGTGTGATTTTCCTCACCGATGCGGAAGTCGATGTAGCCCTCCCCTCCACTCAGCACCAGAACGTTCTGTATGCTCTGAGCCTCAGCCTCCGGCTGTGCCGAGGACCCTTGACCCTCTGACGGGCTGTCCAGCACACTACCATTTAGGGTGGCCAACACGTTGCCTGACAGAAAAACAGAAAAATGTAATATTATATATATATATATCCCGATCCCGCAGCTGAATCAACTTTAGGAGATGGTCCTGGAGCTTGCTGGACTTTCTTGGGCGCCCTGAAGCCTTCTTCACAACATTTGAACCGCGCTCCTTGAAGTTCTTGATGATCCAATAAATGGTTGATTTAGATGCAATCTTACTGGCAGCAATATCCTTGCCTGTGAAGCCTTTTTTGTGCAAAGCAATGATGGTGGCACGTGTTTCCTTGCAGGTAATCATGATCAGGAAAAACAATGATTCCAAGCACCCTCCTTTTGAAACCTCCAGTCTGTTGTTCAAACTCAATCAGCATGACAGAGTGATCTCCAGCCTTGTCCTCGTCAACACACACACCTGTGTTAACAAGAGAATCACTGACATAATGTCAGCTGGTCCTTTTGTGGCAGGGCTGAAATGCAGTGGAAGTGTTTTTTGGGGATTCAATTCATTTGCATGGTAAAGAGGGAATTTGCAATTAATTGCAATTCATCTGATCACTCTTCATAACATTCTGGATTATATGCAAATTACCATCATACAAACTGAGGCAGCAGACTTGGTGAAAATTCATATTTGTGTCGTTCTCAAAACTATATATATATACATACATACATACATACATACACACACACACACACTGTTGTGGCCAAAAGTTTTGAGAACGACACAAATATGAATTTTCATGGTCGAAGAAACCACTACTAAAGGACACCAATAAGAATAAGAGACTTGCTTGGGCCAAGAAACACGAGCAATGGATATTAGATTGATGGAAATCTGTCCTTTGGTTTGATGAGTCCACATTTTATATTTTTGGTTCCAACCGCCGTGTCTTTCTGAGACGCAAAGTAGATGAACGGATGATCTCCGCATGTGTGGTTCCCATTTTGCTGGTGACACTGTCAGTGATTTATTTAGAATTCAAGGCACATTTAACCAGCATGGCTACCACAGCATTCTGCAGCGATACGCCATCCCATCTGGTTTGCGCTTAGTGGAACTATCATTTGTTTTTCAACAGGAAAATGACCCAAAACACACCTCCAGGCTGTGTAAGGGCTATTTGACCAAGGAGAGTGATGGAGTGATGCATCAGATGACCTGGCCTCCACAATCCCTCTACCTCAAACCAATTGAGATGGTTTGGGATGAGTTGGACCGCAGAGTGAAGGAAAAGCAGCCAACAATTGCTCAACATATGTGGGAACTCTTTCAAGACTGTTGGAAAAGCATTCCTCTTACACTTTTTTGGTTACTACATTAATCCATATGTGTTATTTCATAGTTTTGCTGTCTTCACTGTTATTCTACAATGTAGAAAATAGTAATAAATAAAGAAAAACCCTTGAATGTGTAGGTGTATCCAAACTTTTGACTGGTACTGTATATATATATTTGTTAAACAGGCAACGAGAAACAGATCAGTCAATCAATTGTATTTATAATGCCCTTTCTACAGCTGTTGTCACATAGTACTAAATAACCTTACCAATAGATACCCACAAATTAAACACTGTGAACCACTTTTGCATTTTAGTGCCCAGTTGACAATCTGGTCCATCCTCACAGAGTATTGACAGTAGGTATAATACTTTTTTAGTTAGTCAAGAACTCCACATTTGATTTAATGCATTTAAGGGGATAATTAACTTTATCAAATCAAATTATGATTACTAACTGACCTGGAACAGAGACAAAGAACTTGACGGCATCTCGGTGTCCATGGAAACAGAGCTGAGCCTGGGCCATGGAGCAGTATGGAATGAAGCTGCCGCTGCTTTTCTCTGGGTTGTCGTCCGCATACACATGAATCACACCCCCGGCCACGCCGCCGGACGATGTTGGAGACACCTTATTGGCTATCGGGATGGGAGTGGAGTCAATAGCCAATCAGAAGAGCTGACATCTGACAGACCAGCGTATAGGACAAGGACATTGATGCATGAGACCATCCAATCACAATAGTACACACAGAGCAGGCTTGCTAATAAGACTCATCAATTGGGCAGGCTACATCATTACAGAGCATTTAAAATAGATATGTGCAAAATAGAACAGACATCCCTCTCAGTCATGCAGAATAGGAAACTGTGGCTCTATACATAACATTTCTACCTGCAATTCTCTGTACGTGGCAATCCATTGAATAAGCCTGTGGTCATTCACTTATGAATTTGCAGATGGTGAAAAAATAAATAAATCTGAATACTGAAATAGGAGCAATACTAAAACATGCCATCAACATGCAATAATGAAGAGACAAGGCATCCCCAAAACCCCATACCTAATATATTGACTACGTCACTGAAATGATCAATATTCATCACAACAATAGCATACAGATATGACTCATACATATTAGAGGTCGACTGATTATGATTTTTCAACGCCGATACTGATACCGATTATTGGAGGACCAAAAAAGAGCCGATACTGATTAATCGGCCAATTAAAAAAAAAAAATTGTAATATTGACAATTACAACAATACCGAATGAACACTTATTTTAACTTAGTATAACACATAAATAAACATTTTTTTGCCTAAAATAAAATGAAACATGTAAAATTTGGTTTAAATAATGCAAAAACAAAGTGTTGGAGAAGAAAGTAAAAGTGCAATATGTGCCATGTAAAAAAAGCTAACGTTTAAGTTCAAATCAAATCACATTTATTTGTCACATACACATGGTTAGCAGATGTTAATGCGAGTGTAGCGAAATGCTTGTGCTTCTAGTTCCGACAATGCAGTAATAACCAACGAGTAATCTAACTAACAATTCCAAAACTACTACCTTATACACACAAGTGTAAAGGGATAAAGAATAAAAACATAAAGATATATGAATGAGTGATGGTACAGAGCGGCATAGGCAAGATGCAGTAGATGGTATCGAGTACAGTATATACATATGAGATGAGTAATGTAGGGTATGTAAACAAAGTGGCATAGTTTATAGTGGCTAGTTATACATGTATTACATAAAGATGCAGTAGATGACAGAGTACAGTATATACGTATACATATGAGATGAATAATGTAGGGTATGTAAACATTATATTAAGTAGCATTGTTTAAAGTGGCTAGTGATATATTTTACATCAATTACCATCAATTCCCATTATTAAAGTGGCTGGAGTTGAGTCAGTGTGTTGGCAGCAGCCACTCAATGTTAGTGGTGGCTGTTTAACAGTCTGATGGCCTTGAGATAGAAGCTGTTTTTCAGTCTCTCGGTCCCAGCTTTGATGCACCTGTACTGACCTCGCCTTCTGGATGATAGCGGGGTGAACAGGCAGTGGCTCGGGTGGTTGTTGTCCTTGATGATCTTTATGGCCTTCCTGTGACATCGGGTGGTGTAGGTGTCCTGGAGGGCAGGTAGTTTGCCCCCGGTGATGCGTTGTGCAGACCTCACTACCCTCTGGAGAGCCTTACGGTTGTGGGCGGAGCAGTTGCCGTACCAGGCGGTGATACAGCCCGACATGATGCTCTCGATTGTGCATCTGTAGAAGTTTGTGGGTGCTTTTGGTGACAAGCCAAATTTCTTCAGCCTCCTGAGGTTGAAGAGGCGCTGCTGTGCCTTCTTCACGATGCTGTCTGTGTGGGTGGACCAATTCAGTTTGTCTGTGATGTGTACGTCGAGGAACTTAAAACTTACTACCCTCTCCACTACTGTCCCATCGATGTGTATAGGGGGGTGTTCCCTCTGCTGTTTCCTGAAGTCCACAATCATCTCCTTAGTTTTGTTGACGTTGAGTGTGAGGTTATTTTCCTGACACCACACTCCGAGGGCCCTCACCTCCTCCCTGTAGGCCGTCTCGTCGTTGTTGGTAATCAAGCCTACCACTGTAGTGTCATCCGCAAACTTGATGATTGAGTTGGAGGCGTGCGTGGCCACGCAGTCGTGGGTGAACAGGGAGTACAGGAGAGGGCTGAGAACACACCCTTGTGGGGCCCCAGTGTTGAGGATCAGCGGGGTGGAGATGTTGTTACCTACCCTCACCACCTGGGGGCGGCCCGTCAGGAAGTCCAGTACCCAGTTGCACAGGGCGGGGTCGAGACCCAGGGTCTTGAGCTTGATGACGAGTTTGGAGGGTACTATGGTGTAAGTTCCTTGCTCAGAACATATGGAAGCTGGTGGTTCCTTTTAACATGAGTCTTCCATATTCCCAGGTAAGAAGTTTTAGGTTGTAGTTATTATAGGAATTATAGGACAATTTCTCTCTATAAGATTTGTATTTCATATACCTTTGACTATTGGATGTTCTTATAGGTAATTTAGTATTGCCAGTGTAACAGTATAGCTTTCGTCCCTCTCCTCACCCCTACCTGGGCTCGAACCAGGAACGCATCGTCAATAGTCACCCTCGAAGCAGCGTTACCCATCGCTCCACAAAAGCTGCGGCCCTTGCAGAGCAAGGGGAACAACCACTCCAAGTCTCAGAGCGAGTGACGTTTGAAACCCTATTAGTGCGCACTCCGCTAACTAGCTCGCTATTTCACATCAGTTACACCAGCCTAATCTCGGAAGTTGATAGGCTTGAAGTCATAAACAGCTCAATGCTTTAGCACAGCGACGAGCTGCTGGCAAAACACACAACAGTGCTGTTTGAATGAATGCTTACGAGCCTGCTGGTGCCTACCATCGCTCAGTCAGACTTCTCTATGAAATCATAGACTTAATTATAACATAATAACAACACACAGAAATGCGAGCCTTAGGTCATTAATATGGTTGAATCCGGAAACTATCATCTCGAAAACAAGAAAAGTTCCGTATTTTATCTAACGGGTGGCATCCATAAGTCTAAATATTCCTGTTACATTGCACAACCTTCAATGTTTTGTCATAATTACGTAAAAATCTGGCAAATTAGGCGACCCAAACTGTTGCATATACACTAACTCTGCGTGCAATGAACGCAAGTGACACAATTCCACCTGGTTAATATTGCCTGCTAACCTGGATTTTTTTTAGCAAAATATGCAGGCTTAAAAATATATACTTCTGAGTATTGATTTTAAGAAAGGCATTGATATTTATGGTTATGTACAGTCGTGCAACGATTGTGCTTTTTTTGCAAAGGAGCTTTTGTTAAATCATCCCCTGTTTGGCGATGTTGGCTGTTATTAGGAAGAAATAGTCTTCACAGAGTTCGCAACGAGCCAGGTTAGCAGGCAATATTAACTAAATATTCAGGTTTAAAAATATATACACTGCACAAAAAAATAAAGGGAACACTAAAATAACACATCCTAGATCTGAATGAAAATAAATATTCTTATTAAATACTTTTTTCTTTACATAGTTGAATGTGCTGACAACAAAATCACACAAAAATTATCAATGGAAATCAAATTTATCAACCCATGGAGGTCTGGATTTGGAGTCACACTCAAAATTAAAGTGGAAAACCACACTACAGGCTGATCCAACTTTGATGTAATGTCCTTAAAACAAGTCAAAATGAGGCTCAGTAGTATGTGTGGCCTCCACGTGCCTGTATGACCTCCCTACAACGCCTGGGCATCCTCCTGATGAGGTGGCGGATGGTCTCCTGAGGGATCTCCTCCCAGACCTGGACTAAAGTATCCGCCAACTCGTGGCGTTGGTGGATGGAGCGAGACATGATGTCCCAGATGTGCTCAATTGGATTCAGGTCTGGGGAACGGGCCGGCCAGGCCATAGCATCAATGCCTTCCTCTTGCGGGAACTGCTGATACACTACAGCCACATGAGGTCTAGCATTGTCTTGCATTAGGAGGAACCCAGGGCCAACCGCACCAGCATATGGTCTCACAAGGGGTCTGAGGATCTCATCTCGGTACCTAATGGCGGTCAGGCTACCTCTGGCGATCACATGGAGGGCTGTGCAGCCCCCCAAAGAAATGCCACACCACACTATGACTGACCCACCGCCAAACCGGTCATGCTGGAGGATGTTGCAGGCAGCAGAACGTTCTCCACGGCATCTCCAGACTCTGTCACGTCTGTCACATGTGCTCAGTGTGAACCTGCTTTCATCTGCAAATACGCACCGCATCGATTATATGCAACGCAGGACACGTTAGATAAACTAGTAATATCATCAACCATGTGCAGTTAACTAGTGATTAGGATTGATTGATTTTTATAAGATAAGTTTAATGCTAGCTAGCAACTTACCTTGGCTTCTTACTGCATTCGCGTAACAGGCAGTCTCCTTGTGGAGTGCAATGTAATCAGGTGGTTAGAGCGTTGGACTAGTTAACTGTAATGTTGCAAGATTGAATACCCGAGCTGACAAGGTAAAAATCTGTTATTCTGCCCCTGAACAAGGCAGTCAACCCACCGTTCCTAGGCCGTCATTAAAAATATGATTGTGTTCTTAACTGACTTGCCTAGTTAAATAAAGGATATATAAAGGTGTAAAAAAAAATAATAATAAATAAATAATTGGCCAAATTGTTGTCCAAAAATACAGATTTCCGATTGTTATGAAAACTTGAAATCGGCCATAATTAATCCGCCATTCCGATTAATCGGTCGACCTCTAATACATATACAGTACATACATTAACACCATACTCTACATATATGTGTGCCAATGGATTATATACAGTACTTTACAACACCTGAAGATAGCATGCAGAGTTACACATGAACAAAAGTGATTTCCCTGAATCAGATCCAGACCACCGGACCACTGTTTCTGTCTCTGTTCCATTTCGATCCCTAGCCCCTCGTCCCCTTTGTGGTTGACACATCTGAAATGACTGGATAGGTCTCAGGGACCTTTATGAACTTGTCCTGTTGCTTATCCTGTTGGTGGGCTATCTAATCCTCTCAGATCTCCACAAGTGCTATATACTGTAACTTACTCCGGTCCAATCACTATATTACTCACACCTATCCAGTCTATCAGATATGTGAACATTAGGGTAATAAGGGTGCTTAGGACTGAAACTGAACCAGGCCTATGTTGGAGACCGATAAAGGGGAGATGGAGGTAAGACAGGCAGAGAGCGGTATGTGACATCATCCCTGTGGGACAGAGGGAGTCCTAACTTACCCCTCAGACCTAGGAGCTGTCCCCGATGAAGGACTACCGCTAAGGAAGGGAAGGAGGGAGGAGAGGAGAAGGAGGAGTGGAGAGAGTGATGAGAGAGGGAGGGAGGAGAGGAGAGAGTGGACAAGAGTGATATCAGGACAGGGAGGACAAGTACAGGGATACCAGCCATAAAATAGAGAGACAGCAAGAGAGAAAGAGAAAAAACAAAGAGAAACCATTAAGGAATAAGAGAAGACAGAAAAATAGACTGATATACACTGAAGAAAAATATAAACGCAACATGTAAAGTGTTGGTCCCATGTTTCATGAGCTGAAAAAAAGATCCCAGAAATGTCCATATGCACAAAAAGTTTATTTCTCTCAAATTTTGTGCACAAATGTGTTTATATCCCTGTTAGTGAACATTTCTCCTTTGCCAAGATAATCCATCCACCTGACAGGTGTGTCATATCAAGAAACTAATTAAACAGCATGATCATTACACAGGTGCATCTTGTGCTAGGGACAATAAAAGCCTGCTCTAAAATGAGCAGTTTTGTCACAGAACATAATGCCACAGATGTCACAAGTTTTGAGGGAGTGTGGTATTGGCATGCCACAATCAACAGCCTGATCAACTCTATGAGAAGGAGATGTGTCGCGCTGCATGAGGCAAATGTTGGTCACACCAGATACTGACTGTTTTTCTGACCCACAGCCCCAACTTATTTTTTAAGGTATCTGTGACCAACAGATGCATATCTGTATTACCAGTCATGTGAAATCCATAGATTAGGGCCTAATTAATTTATTTAAATTGACTGATTTCCTAATTTGAACTGTAACCCAGTAAAAACATTGAAATTGTTGCATGTTGCGAAATATTTTTGTTCAGTATAGATAGGGAAAGTAAAAGACAGAAGCACAGAATAGTGAAATCAAAGAGGTAGGGTTAAAGCGCGTGTGCGCGCCACTCAAACTCACTCTCTGTCAGTGGTATGGAGATGACCACACCATTCCCAGTCCCCACCCACAGGCGGTTTCCACCAATAAGAAGGGCTGTTATTCGCACAAAGGAGAAGCCCAGCTTGCCAGTACCTGTCAATCAGAGCGAGAGAGAAGAGAGAGAGAGAGAACACAGGTTAATCCATACATTGGATGCATCTCAATAGACTAAAGTGGAGTCAAATAATATGGTCCTATCAATGAGTCGGCCAAAGCTTAGCTTGCTGGTCCCCAGATCTGTCTTGCCAACTCCTACAGTCATGGTCTTGATATGACAAGAAACATACAAATTGTCTATACAACACAAACAGATCTTGGACAACCAGCCTAGCCAGAGCTGGATAGCATGGTTGGGGTCAATTCCATTTCAATTCAGTCAATTCAGGAAGTAAACTGCAATTCCATTTCCACATCTTTCTCTTCGAGGATAACGCTAAGAATGTTTAATTTCTAAATTGACTGAATTTAAATGGAAATAGACTCCACTTTTTCCTACCCAGCATCTTGCTGACGTATGGTTCGATGTCGACATCCTGTAGGTGCTGGTGTGTGAGGGCGTGGTAGAGACGCAGCGTGGAGTCCAGACGGATTGACACCCACACCCCATCCCCGATCCACGCCAGCTGCCTCACCTGGCTCTCCCTGCGAGGGTGGGCGTCAAAGGACTTCTGATGTGGGAGAGGGGGTAGGTGGGGGTGAAGGGTGGAAAAGGGAGGATTGGTTGATTGATAATATTCTGAAATAAATTAAAGTAAATCAATGTGAAGCGACATTACATGACCTCTCCCCAACCCATCTCAATCAATCGACATAACTGGGGATAGACTCAAGACTGCTAGTCCACTGAGCTAATGTCTTGACATTATGTCTGGGAGCTAACGTGAGTCTCCAGGTCTGAGAAAAGGTTACTTTGCAACTTCCTCTAGTATACAAACAGTCCCTTCCCTCCTGTGACCAACCTCTATCTGCATGCTCTTGGGCTGGATGACATGGATCTTGTTCTTGTAGCCACACCACACTTTGTCATGGACCATGGCCATGCAGCGGATAGAGTGGTGCGGTCTACCCAGGTCCATCAGGTGGTAGTTTGACAGGTCCCACTGCCCATCTGGAGATAAAGAGAGACCCAGACACACACGCACGCACACACGCACACAATTTATGTAAAGCTTTAAATCATGATTAGAAAAAGTAATGTTGCTCATGGAATGTCATTTTTGAGCACAACAGACAGTTAATGGTTAAGGCTCATAGGTGAGAGCTCAGAATAATTAGGTAGGTTAGGGAAGTTTACGTTACCGTCAGATCTGTGGAAGATAGCCAATGTCCCGTCTGCCAGAGCCACCAGCACACGACCCTTCACATGCCTGAAACAGAAACAGTCAAGCCAACATTACACAAAGCAACATGCACCCATTTACTACAACATAAATCAAGGACTGGTAAAAATGGCCATTCTAAAAGCAGACAGTGGTCAGTAGTGGGGGACTTACACTAGACTGAGCACAGAGTCCTTCAGTTTGATGGAGTGGAGACACTTCTTCCAGTTGGCCACTGCAGAATGGACGTAAAGCCTCAAGAAAGGATGCAAAGCTTATTTAGGACATAGACATATATAGGGTTTTATGGGTTAGGGTTATGGATTGGGAGACATATGCAGGCAAAACTGGTTGGCAAAAAAAGAATGACATTTTTTGTCACATCATGGTCAATTAAATGTTTTGCACCTTTTTAGAAAACCAGAAAACAACCAGAAAACAACATCGCTATGATACATTCCTGCCATTAGCTAGGCATATAGTGATTAGTTACCCACCAGCCATTTTGTGCTCCCAGCCACATGGTGGGGACAACGCTGGTGCAAGCTTTGGGGTCGTCGTTTCCATCCTCCGTCTCCTGGGGTGGGGAGTTAGACTCCTCTTTTAACTGACCTGCACACCTGACAGGGGACACAAACAGAGAGTTGTCTTGAAGTCCACTATAGACTACCACAGTCCACACGGTGGCAAATCCAACTACTGTAGCATGTTATTAGTATTGTCTCTGCAGAAATGTTTAGACTAAAACTAAAACAAATCAAACTAAAGTGTATGTAAATACACTTTCAGTAAAAAAAAATTTAAAGTTTCAATGACGACTTTTCAAAAATGTCCTGGCAATACTTCCTCTCTTTACAACTACTAGCAATTCAAATCTGGTCAAATAGTGTGTCTTACCGGTCGTATTTGCCAGCATCAACCACCGAAGGCTGGGGGTCTGTGAAGACGTGCTCCATGAAGGGCCCTGGAGGTCCCAAGGTGCGGTCTGTCTCGCTGGCGGCCGGCTCAGCCACCTCTGTAGCCTCTGTGGCCTCCTCTGCTGACTGGGCCAGGTGCAGCTTCCCACTGAGTGGTGGAGCCATGGGGGCTGAGGCGACAGGGACACAAGGAGAGACATTATACACTATATTATACTACTATAACTATACCTATTAACTTGAGATGGGCACTAATATGAAAAGTCCCTATCAATATCAGTTGAAATTTATTTTATTTGCTATCGATATCATATCGGAATTTTAAAAACATGTGAAGGCCTATTAACTATACTGACTGGGCTGGGTGCAGCTTCCCAATGAGAGGGGTAGCTACCAGGGCTTTGGGGGGGACAGGGACACAGAGAGAGGCATATCAGCACTTCGTGTCATCTTCGAATGCCTTCAGAAAGTATTCACACCCCTTTGTTAAGGCAAGCCTAAATAAGTTCATAAGCAATTTGCTTAACAAGTCACACAATAAGTCGCATGGACTCACTCTATGTGCAATAATAGTTTAACATGATTTTTGAATGACTACCTCATCTCTGTACCCCACACATATAATTACAATATGTGAGGTCCCTCAGGTGAGCATTGAATTTCAAACACAGATTCAACCACAAAGACCAGGGAGGATTTCCCATGCAAAGAAGGGCACGTATTGGTAGATAAAACATTTTTTAAAAGCAGACATTGAATATCCCTTTGAGCATGATGAAGTTATTAGTTACGACACACCCAGTCACTACAAAGGACTTCTTCCTAACTCAGTTGCTGGAGACGAAGGAAATCGCTCAGGGATTTCACAATGAAGCCAATGTTGACCTTAAAACAGTTAAAGAGTTTAATGGCTATGATAGGAGAAAACTGAGGATGGATCAACAACATTGTCGTTACTCCACAATTACTAACCTAATTGAGGAAAAAGATGTAAGCCTGTACAGCAGGGATCATCAACTAGATTTAGCCGCGGGCCGATTTTTTCTTGAGTGGATGGTCAAGGGGCCAGAACATAATTATGAATCATTTGTAGACCACAAATTGACTGCAAAAAGAACAAACAGATATAATATTTGATTCTTGCTTACATTTTTACAGTGACAATAAAAAGTATGTGAACCTTTTGAAATTACCTGTATTTCTGCATGAATTGGTCATCAAATTTCATCTGCTCTTCATCTAAGTCACAACAATAGACAAACATAACATGCTTCAACTAACAACACACAAATTATTGTATTTTTCTTGTCTATACTGAATACATCATTTAAACATGGAAAACGCATGTGAACCCCTAGGCTAGTGACATCTCCAAATACTAATTGGAGTCAGGAGTCAGCTAACCTGGAGTCCAATCAATGAGACGAGATTGGAGATGTTGGTTAGAGGTGCCTTGCCCTATAAAAAAAACACTGACAAAATTTGAGTTTGCTATTCACAAGAAGCATTGCCTGATGTGAACCATGCCTTGAACAAAATATATCTCAGAAGATAGATTAAGAACTGTAGACTTGCATAAAGCTGGAAAGAGTTACAAAAGTATCTCTAAAAGCCTTGATGTTCATCAGTCCACAGTAAGACAAGTTGTCTATAAATGAAGAAAGTTCAGCACTGTTGCTACTCTCCCTAGGAGTGGCTGTCCTGCAAAAATGACTGCAAGAGCACAGCGCAGAATGCTCAATGAGGTTAAGAAGAATCCTAGAGTGTCAGCTAAAGACTTACAGAAATCTCTGGAACATGCTAACATCTCTGTTGACGAGTCTACAATACGTAAAACACTAAACAAGAATGGTGTTCATGGGAGGACACCATGGAAGAAGTCACTGCTGTCCAAAAAAACCATTGCTGCATGTCTGAAGTTTGCAAAAGCACACCTGGATGTTCCACAGCGCAACTGGCAAAATATTCTGTGGACAGATGAAACTACAGTTGAGTTGTTTGGAAGGAACACACAACACTGTGTGTGGAGAGAAAAAAAGGCACAGCACACCGACATAAAATCCTCATCCCAACTGTAAAGTATGGTGGAGGGAGCATTATGGTTTAGGGCTAATTTGCTACCTCAGGGCCCGGACAGCTTGCTATCATCGACGGAAAAATGAATTCCCAAGTTTATCAAAACATTTTGCAGGAGAATGTTAGGCTCTCTGTCCACCATTTGAAGCTCAACAGAAGTTGGGTGATGCAAAAGGACAACGATCCAAAACACAGAAGTAAATCAACAGCAGAATGGAAAATCAACCTTCTGTAGTGTCCCAGTCAGAGTCCTGACCTAAACCCAATTTGAGATGCTATGGCGTGACCTTGAGAGCGTTTCACACCAGACAGCCCTAGAATATTGCTGAACAGAAAACGTTTTTTAAAGAGGAATTTGTCCAAAATTCCTCCTGACCGTTGTGCAGCTCTGATCCGCAACTACGGAAAACATTTGGTTGAGGTTATTGCTGCCAAAGGAGGGTCAACCAGTTATGAATCCAAGGGTTCACATACTTTTCCCACCCTGCACTGTGAATGTTTACATGGTGATTTCAATAAAGAAATGAAAATGTATAATTGTTTGTGTGTTATTAGTTTAAGCAGACTGTGTTTGTCTATTGTTGTGACCTAGATGAAGATCAGACTCAATTTTATGACCAATTTTTGCAGAAATCCAGGTATTTCCAAAGGGTTCACATACTTGTTCTTGCCACTGTATACGATCACATATACTGATTTGATTGATTTGATTTGACAAAGTCACGAAAACAATGTGAACGCTTCCATGGAGCATAAGTCAGCGTGTTGTTGTGATTCTGGATGGCCAGATTGCTAGCAAGAATGACAAGAAACTGCCATGTGGGAAATCATAAGTGGCTCGTTCCATCTTGTTCTTGATACCATGTCTTGTTTTGAGGTGTTTTAACTGATTTTATGTCAATGCTTATATGGCCAAAAAAATGCTAACTAGCTAACCAACAACTGTAACGATGTATTTGAGAGACAACAAGTGCTCATTCTACAAATGTTTTTATGTTTTCAATAAACATTGGAGACTAAATATAGTTTACATGTTATCAACAATCTAAGCCAACCCCATCTGTTTTGCCCCAAAGATGCACATGCGTCAGGTTTTGTTGCTAAAAAAAAGTAACTTGGAGCTGATTTGCTGGCGTTTTAACGTCCAACAAAAAAAAATACAAAATTAAATGCTTAGAAAACTTGGGGGGCCAAATATAATCACCCGCGGGTCAAAATCAGCCCATGGGCCACCAGTTAGGGAACCCTGCTGTACAGAATACAAATATGTAAAAACTTGCATCCTGTTTGCAACAAGGCACTAAAGTAATACTGCAAAAAATGTGGCAATGTAATTAACTTTTTGTCCAGAAAACAAAGTGTTACATGTTTGGGGCAAATCCAATACAACCCATTCTGAATACCACTCTCCATAAGCATAGTGGTGGCTGCATCATTTTATGGATATGCTTGTAATAATTAAGGACTGGGAAGTTTTTCAGGTTAAAAAGAAAGAGAATGGAGCTAAGCACAGGCAAAATCCTACTTGAAATCCTGGTTCAGTCTGCTTTCCACCAGACACTGGGAGATAAATTAATCTTTCAGCAGGAAAATAACCTAAAACACAAGGACAATCTACACTGGAGTTCCTTACCAAGAAGACAGTGAATGTTTCTGAGTGGCCGAGTTACAGTTTTGACTTAAATGCTAATGAAAATCTATGGCAAGACCTGAAAATAGTTGTCTAGCAACAATCAACAACTAATTTGACAGAGCTTTAAGAATTTTGAATGGGCAAATGTTGCACAATCCAGATGTGGAAAGCTCATAGAGACTTACTCAGAAAGACTCACAGCTGTTATAGCTGCCAAAGGATCTTCTCGCAAGTATTGACCCAGGGGTGTGAATACTTATGTAAAGGAGAAATTTCTGTAAAATTGCTAACATTTCTAAAAACATGTTTTCATTTTCTCATTTTGGGTTATTGTGTGTAGTAGATGAGTGAGAAAAAAATATATATTTAATCAATTTTGAAATTAGGATCTAACAACAAAGTCACGGGGTACGAATACTTTCTGAAGGCACTGTAGATAAATCTCTGGGGTTCTCACCTTGTCCCCGGTCCAGTACGGGTGTGTCGGTGCGCGAGGAGCAGTTGCTGCAGTTGGTGGCACAGCCCACCAGGGTGATGCCTGCTAGCATGCCCTCCATCCCGCCTGTCTCCTCACCGCCACCCTCCCCAGGGTCCAGCACGATCTCACCCGCCGGGTAGTCACTCTCACTGGCCGCTGCAGACAGACACACAGAAACGCACATATGTAAACACAGAAACAAGCACGCACACACAGAAATACACACCCATACAGAGACACATGTACACGCACACACAGAAAAATCACAAACAGAGGTGATTCTAGTTCAGTAGATGTGGAATAACAGTGCATCAGGAAAGTATTCAGACCATTCCCCTTTTCCCACATTTTGTTAAATTACAGGCTTATTCTAAAATGTATGGAATTACACCCCCCCCCCCCCCCATTAATCTATACACAAAATTCTCCATAATGACAAAGCAAAAAATTGTTTTTTAGAATTGATTGCAAATTTCTATAAAAAAAAACAACAGAAATACCTTATTTCTGTAAGTATTCAGACCCTTTGCTATGAGATACGAAATTGAGCTCAGATGCATCCTTTTTCCATTGATCATCCTTGACATGTTTTTACAACTTGATTGGAGTCCACTTGTGGAAAATTCTGTTGATTGGACATGATTTGGAAAGGCACACACCTGTCTATATAAGGTCACACAGTTGACAGTGCATGTCAGAGCAAAAACCAAGCCATGAGGTCGAAGGAATTGTCCGTAGAGCTCAGAGACAGGATTGTGTAGAGGCACAGATCTGGGGAAGGGTACTAAAACATTTCTGCAGCATTGAAGGTCCCAAGAGCACAGTGAACTCCATCAGTCTTAAGTGGAAGAAGTTTGGAACCACCAAGAAAGACTCTTCCTAGAGCTGGCCACCTGGCCAAACTGAGCAATCAAAGGAGAAGGGCCTTGGTCAGGAAGGTGCCCAAGAACCGGATGGTCACTCTGACAGAGCTCCAGAGTTACTCTGTGGAGATGGGAGAACCTTCCAGAAGGAAGGACTTTATGGTAGAGTAGCCAGACGGAAGACACTCCTATTGCCAACTACTTGAATTACTTTTTCATTGGCAAGATTAGCAAACTTAGGGATGACATGCAAGCAACAAACGCTGGCACAACACATCCAAGCTTATCGGACCAAATTATGAAAGACAAGAATTGTACTTTTGAATTCTGTAATGTCCGTGTGGAAGAGGTGAAAAAAATATTGTTGTCGATCAACAACGACAAACCACTGGGGTCTGACAATCTGGATGGAAAATTACTGAGGATAATAGCGGATGATATTGCCACATCTTCAATTTAAGCCTAATAGAAAGTGTGCCCTCAAGCCTGGAGGGAAGTTAAAGTCCCAAGAATAGTAAAGCCCCCTTTACTGGCTCAAATAGCTGACCAATCAGCCTGTTAGAGAAGGACACTCAACAAGCACAGCACTTACACAAATGACTGATGATTGGCTGAGAGAAATGTATGATAAAATGATTGCAGGGGCTGTCTTGTTAGACATCAGTGCAGCTTTTGACATTATCGATCATATTCTGCTGCTGAAAAAACTGATGTGTTATGGCTTTACACCCCCTGCTATAATGTGGATAAAGAGTTACTTGTCTAACATAACACATAGGTTGTACTTTAATGGAAGCCTCTCAAACATAATCCAGGTAGAAGCAGAAATTCCCCAGAGTAGCTGTTTTGGCCCCTTGCTTTTTTCAATCTTTATTAACGACATGCCACTGGCTTTGAGTAAGGCCAGTGTGTCTACGCATGCGGATGACTCAACACTAAACAGCTACTACAGCGACTGAAATGACTGCAACACTTAACAAATAGCTGCAGTTAGTTTTGGAATGGGTAGCAATGAATAAGTTTGTCCTAAATATTTCCAAAACTAAAAGCATTGTATTTGGGACAAATCATTCACTAAACCCTAAACCTCAACTACATCTCGTAATTATTAATGTGGAAATTGAGCAAGTTGAGGTGACTAAACTGCTTGGAGTAATCCTGGATTGTAAACTGCCATGGTCAAAACATATTGATACAACAGTAGCTAAGATGGGGAGAAGTCTGTCCATAATAAAACGCTGCTCTGCATTCTTAACAACACTATCAACAAGGCAGGTCATTCAGGCCCTGGTTTTGTCGCACCTGGACTACTGTTCAGTAGTGTGGTCAGGTGCCACAAAGAGGGAATGTGAAAATGCAGATGGCTCAGAACAGATCAGCACCGCTGGCCCTTAAAAATACACGGAGAGCTAACATTAATGACATGCATGTCAATCTCTCATGGCTCAAAATTGGAAGAGAGGTGTTGACAAGCTGAAGGTACATGCATACACACACACATGATAACATACGCACTATACACACCACACGTACACATGGATTTTGTGTTGTAGATATGTGGTAGTGGAGAATGGGCCTGAGGGCACACACTTACTGTGTTGTGAATTCTGTAATAAATGTATTGTAATGTTTTTAAAATTGTGTAACTGCCTTAATTTTGCTGAACCCCAGGAAGAGTAGCTGCTGCCTTACTCCTCAGTAAAAGGCACATGACAGCCCCCTTGGAGCTTGCCAAAAGGCACTTAAAGAACTCTCAGGCCATGAGGAACAAGATTCTCAGGTCTGATGAAACCAAGATTGAGCTCTTTGGCCTGACTGCCAAGCGTCACATCTGGAGGAAACCGGGCACCGCTCATCACCTGGCCAATACCATCCCTAAGGTGAAGCATGGTGGTGGCAGGATCATGCTGTGGGGATTTTTCAGCAGTAGGGACTGGGAGACTAGTCAGACTCGAAGGAAAGAGGAACAGAGCATAGTACAAAAGGATCCTTGATGAAAACAGGACTTCAGAGTGGAGCGAAGGTTCACCTTCCAACAGGACAACGACCCCAAGCACACAGCCAAGACAATGCAGGAGTGGCTTAGGAACAAGTTTCTGAATGTCCTTGAGTGGCCCAGCCAGAGCCCAGACTTGAACCCGATCGAACATCTCTGGAGAGACTTGAAAATAGCTGTGCAGCGACACTCCCCATCTAACCTGACAAAGCTTGAAAGCATCTGCAGAGAAAAATGGGAGAAACTCCCCAAATACAGCTGTGCCAAGCTTGTAGAATCATACCAAAGAAGACTCGAAGCTGTAATTGCTGCCAAAGGTGCTTCAACAAAGTACCAAGTAAAGGGTCTGAATACTTATGTAAATGTGATAAAGATTTATGAGGGAAAAAAACTATTGAATCAATTTTAGAATAAGGCTGTAACATACTTTCCAAATGCTGCTTTGATCTGAATACTGTGGTCATATTATGGTAGTCGATTTGGTTCAGGTGGAGAGTGCTATATGGTCGTGTTGCATTAATAGATAGGGTGTAGGATAGGTGGTCGGTAGTCATGTTATTATGGCAGTAGATTCCTTAGTGGTCAAGTTGCAGTATATTTGGTCCAGATGGTGAGTGCTACTGTATGTGGTCATGTTGTGGTAGTAGATCTGGTTGTGTTAATTTAGTAGTAGGGTGCTAAGTCGTCAAGTTGCGATAGAGTTGGTCTAATAGGTGAGTACTATGTGTTTGTGTTATGGTTTGACCGCTAACCTGGCACACTGGAGATGCAGAGCACGTGAGCATTGCAAACGTTGAACTGGTCGACCAACGAGCCGGGCTGGTTGGCATCAATGATGACCACCTTGAGGATGATAACGATAATGGTTTTTCATTATTTGACAAATTGTACAAATGGCAGCAACAAACTGAATTACAAGTACAACTTACAATGAAATGACTTGATACAAACAACTACTATTTAACACCTTGCTGGCCGAGTGGGTACTGGTCAGGATCCAGACTCTGCTACTCATAGTGTCTGTTTCATGGAGCTCCTTAGACTAGGGGAGGGAAAGGGGGGGGGGGAGAAAAGGAAGAAGGGACAATAAGTATGTTTTCAAATTAAAACAAATAGCTTAATTAACTAACAAATCAACCCAGATCAAGACAGTACCTTTGTCTTCTCTGGTGAGCTGTGGTTGCTCTTGCCGTCTCCTCCCTCTCCCTCCTCTATGGCTAGAGGATTTGTAACGCTGTTGCCGGGGCCAGCCTTAACTGTCATCACTTCCTGAATGCACGTCTTCCATCCCGTCAGGTCCACGCCCGCCGCACACCACAACTACACAGAGTTCGTTTACACACATCGTTAACACCACTCTCGAGCGGCTAGATGTTCTTTCCCATTCGGCCATCAGATTTGAAACCAGTGTTCCTTATAGGACACATCACTGCAGTCTATACTACTCTGTAAACTGGTCATCTCTGAATACCTGCTGCAAAACCCACTGGTTGATACTTATTTCTTATTTCACTCCCCCCTATCTGAGATACCTACTGCAGCCCTCGTCCTCCACATACAACACCCGGTCTGCCAGTCCCATTCTGTTAAAGGTCCCCAAAGCACACACGTCCCTGGGCCGCTGCTCTTTTCAGTTCACTGCAGCAAGTGACTGAAACGAGCTGCAAAAAACACTCAAACTGGACTGTTTTATCTCAATCTCTTCATTCAAAGACTCAATCATGAACACTCTTACTGACAGTTGCGGCTGCTTCGCGTGATGTATTGTTGTCTACCTTCTTGCCCTTGTGCTGTTGTCTGTGCCCAATAATGTTTGTACCATGTTTTGTGCTATTGTGCTGCTGCCATGTTGTGTTGCTACCATGTTGTGTTGCTGTCTTAGGTCATTCTTTATGTAGTGTCTCTCTTGTCGTGATGTGTGTTTTGTCCTATATTTGTATTTCATTTTTTTATCCCAGGCCCCGTCCCCACAGGAGGCCTTTTGCCTTTTGGTAGGCCGTCATTGTAAATACAAATGTGATCTTAACTGACTTGCCTAGTTAAATAAAGGTAAAAAACTAAATGAAATGTAAAACATTGTGGTAAAACAACTTTTTGGTTATGATGGGCTGTTCTTGAAGCAGTTCTAAGTAATATTCTTCAATAATCAATGGGTATATATAATTAATTAACATGACGATTGATTGAACAGCGGTAAAAATGGCAGATCGTGGCTTTAACCAAGTACATATTTGTTTGTTTGTTTACCTTCCTGTTGGGGTCCTTCTCTACTAGGGGGCGACAGTAGACAGGAACAGGGACATTCTTCATGCGGTTGTCCTCCTTCTCATTGGCCTGGGAGAAGACGGACAGACAAACCCTCCAATCACAAAACTGCTCCAAGACCTCCAATAGAAGACACTACTACAACTAAATTCAATCAAACCATCATTGCTATATTCATATAGCCGTATAACCACACTTTCGACATATCTGATGTGTCAAGGGGAAGAGCTTTGAGATTGGAGGAAAGTTGATATAGCAGTGACAGTGTTAGCAGGTTGTGGGGTTTCTGTTAACATGACTGAGGGACAGGGGCATTGTGTCAATTGATATGTCAGATTGTGTGGCATCTAGTGATGTGTGTTGGGTTAGAGGTAAGTGTTGTGTGTATTGTGGGGGCAGAGCGTTTGGATTTTAGGTAGATGTTGTATCAGTAGGTTGAGTGGCGTCATTGACAGGGTCATTGAGTCAGTTAGCTGTGTCAGACCGTCTGGTGTAACGTAACAACATGTGGAAAAAGTGAAGGGGTCTGAATACTTTCAGAATGCACTGTAGGTGTTGTGTCAGACTGTGGTGTCTGTTGATGTGTCTTGTGACAGGTCTTTTGGGTAACTAAGAGCGGATCATGCTAGGTTAGGGAAGGACTCTGTGGGTGTCACTTACCTGTTGTTTCTTCAGCGGGCCTTCCAGTGCACTGTCCAGCTGAGCACCAGTCTATGGGAGAAATAGAGAGACACCACCCTATATGCTGTATTTTCACTGCTAAATGGATGCCATTTTTATTTATACATCTTTTTATTTATTTGGGGGTAGATCAGCTTTAATATTGCAGATAGATTGTAGCTTCCATCAATGTAATTGTCTGCATCATTTCCAATCCCTGTCACGTCTACTCCCGCTCCTCCTCTCTGGCGCTCATTGTCACCAGTTTATTCATTATAACGCACATGTGCCATCGTTACGCACACCTGCGCCTCATGAGACTCACCTGGACTACATCACCTTCCTGATTACCTCCCCTATATATGTCACTCCATTTGGTTCTTACCCCAGGTGCTATTGTTTCTGTTTATACATTTCATGTCTGTGCGCTACTCGTGTTTCTTGTTTTGTTCCATGTACGTTTATTTATTGAATTCACTCCCTGTACATGCTTCCTGACTATTCGAGTACATGTTACAATCCCACATATATTTTTTGTAAATATGATATTTAAAAAATAAATAATACTTTATTATTTCCCCTAAACCTACCACCCCTCCCCTAACTGGAGAAAACTAATAGACAACAAGATTTAGGCTTCTACTACCAGCGCATTCGGAAAGTATTCAGACCCCTTCACTTTTTCCACATTTTGTTATGTTACAGCCTTATTCTAAAATGGATCCAATTGTTTGTTTTTTCATTAATCTACACACAATACCCCATAATGACAAAGCAAAATCTGTTTTTTTTATTTTTTGGGGGGCAAATGTATAAAAAAAAACAGAAATATCACATTTACATTAGTGTTCAGACACTTTACTCAGTACTTTGCTGAAGCACCTTTGGCAGCGATTACAGCCTCGAGTCTTCTTGGTTATGACGCAACAAGATATGTATTTGGGGAGTTTTTCCCATTCTATGCAGATCAGGTTGGATGCACAGCTATTATCAGGTCTTTCCAGAGTTGTTCGATCGGGCTCTGGCTTGGCCACTCAAGGACATTCAAAGACTTGTTCCGAAGCCACTCCTGCTTCTCTTGGCTGTATGCTTAGAGTTGTTGTCCTTTTGCAAGGTGAACCTTCACCCCAGTCTGAGGTCCTGAGCGCTCTGGAGCAGGTTTTCATCAAGGATCTCTCTGTACTTTGCTCCGTTCATCTTTGCCTCGATCCTCAGTCCCTGCTGCTGAAAAACATCCCCACAGCATGATGCTGCCACCACCATGTATCACCGTAGGGATGGTATTGGCCAGGTGATGATCGGTGCATGGTTTCCTACAGTTCAATCAGTTCAACAGACCAGATAATCTTGTTTCTCATATTCTGAGAGTCCTTTAGGTGCCTTTTGGAAAACCAAGCTGGCTGTCATGTGCCTTTTACTGAGGAGTGGCTTCCGTCTGGCCACTTTACCATTAAGGCCTGATTGGTGGAGTGCTGCAGAGATGGTTGTCCTTCTGAAAGGTTCTCCCATTTCCACAGAGGAACTCTGGAGCTCTGTCAGAGTGACCATCAGGTTCTTGGTCACCTCGCTGACCAAGGCCCTTCCTCCCCCGATTGCTCAGTTTGGCCGGGCAGCCAGCTCTAGGAAGAGTCTTGGTTGTTCCAAACATCTTCCATTTATGAATGATGGCGGCCACTGTGTTTTTGGGGACCTTCAATGCTACAGAAACATTTTGGTACCCTTCCATAGATCTGTGCCTCAACACAATCCTGATCAATGGAAACAGGATGCATCTGAGCTCAATTTGGAGTGTCATAGCAAAGGGCCTGCATACAAAGGGCCTGCATACTTTTGAAGTCAGAAGGTTACATACACTTAGGTTGGAGTCATTAAAACTCATTTTTCAACCACTCCACAAATTTCTTGTTAACAAACTATCGTTTGGGCAAGTCGGTTAGGACATCTACTTTGTGCATGACACAAGTAATTTTTCAACAATTGTTTACAGACAGATTATTTCACTTACTTCACTGTATCACAATTCCAGTGGGTCAGAAGTTACATACACTAAGTTGACTATGCCTTTAAACAGCTTGGAAAATTCCAGAAAATTATGTCATGGCTTTAGAAGCTTCTGATAGGCTAATTGACATAATTTGAGTCAATTGGAGTTGTACCTGTGGATTCAAGGCATACCTTCAAACTCAGTGTATCTTTGTTTGACATCATGGGAAAATCAAAAGAAATCAGCCAAGACCTTGGAAAAAAAATTGTAGACCACCACAAGTCTGGTTCATCCTTGGGAGCAATTTCCAACGCCTGAACGTACCATGTTCATCTGTACAAACAATAGTATGCAAGTATAAACACCATGGGACCACGCAGCCGTCTCGCTCAGGAAGGAGACACGTTCTGTCTCCTAGAGATTAATGTACTTTGGAGCGAAAAGTGCAAATCAATCCCAGAACAACAGCAAAGGACCTTGTGAAGATGCTGGAGGAAACAGGTACAAAAGTATCTATATCCACAGTAAAAACGAGTCCTATATCGACAAACTGAAAGGCCGCTCAGCAAGGAAGAAGCCACTGCTCCAAAACCGCCATAAAAAAGCCAGACTACAGTTTGCAACTGCACATGGGGACAAAGATCGTACTTTTTGGAGAAATGTCCTCTGGTCTGATGAAACAAAAATATAACTGTTTGGCCATAATGACCATCGTTATGTTTGGAGGAAAAAGGCGGAGGCTTGCAAACCGAAGAACACCATCACAACCGTGAAGCACAGGGGTGGCAGCATCATGTTGTGAGGTTGCTTTGCTGCAGGAGGAACTGGTGCACTTCACAAAATAGATGGCTACATGAGGAAGGACAAGTATGTGGATATATTGAAGCAACATCTCAAGACATCAGTTAAAGCTTGGTCGCAAATGGGTCTTCCAAATGGACAATGACCCCAAGCATACTTCCAAAGTTGTGGCAAAATGGCTTAAGGACAACAAAGTCAAGGTATTGGAGGGGCCATCACAAAGCCCTGACCTCAATCCTATAGAAAATTTGCAAGCATACATTTGCAAGCATTTGCAGGCCTACAAACCTGACTCGGTTACACCAGCTCTGTCAGGGGGAATAGGACACAATTAACCCAACTTATTGTGGGAAGCTTGTGGAAGGCTACCCAAAAAGTTTGACCCAAGTTAAACAATTTAAAGGCAATGCTACCAAATACTAATTGAATGTATGTAGACCCACTGGGAATGTGATGAAAGAAATAAAAGCTGAAATAAATCATTATTTCTACTATTATTCTGACATTTCACATTCTTAAAATAAAGTGGTGATCCTAACTGACCTAAGACAGGGATTTTTTTACTAGGATTAAATGTCAGGAATTGTGAAAAACTGAGTTTAAATGTATTTGGCTTCGGTGTATGTAAACTTCCATCTTCAACTGTAGATTGAGGGGAAAAAAATAATTTTATCCATTTTAGAATAAGGCTGTAACATAAAATGTGGAAAAAGTGAAGGGGTCTGAATACTTTCCGAATGCACTGTATACATACTATATACATTTTACAGACAAAATGTATTTTACAAATAGTTATTTATTTGTTTTTAATCCCATCCTTCAGCTATGAGAGACGGTACCTGTTTGAAGCGTGGTGGTACGCTCCAGCCGCAGGCCTGCATAATTCCGTCATCGCGGCGCATGTGCTCTCGGACTTGCCGGTACTGTTCCCGGCGCTGCTCACGGCGAGCCGACAGCGCAGAGTCGCTAATGAGAGACGCAACACCATTACTGGCCAGTCTAGAACAGAGGGTGGAGAGAAAGAAAGAAATGCGCAGAGAGAGAGAGGCAGAGAGAGAAGCGAAGCGTTAGCAAGCGCAGCCAGGCTGCTGCAAAGAAAGAGAGAAGCTACAGCAGCATTGTGTGTTTTTAAGCAGTTAAGCTACAGCCAGCTCAACAGCCATGAGAAAATGAATGGAAAACAAAAGAACAGGAGTAGAGCGCAAAATAAGAAGCAATCACAATATGTGATCTGCACTTAACACTAATCATTAAGAACAATGCACAAAGCAGTAATATGAACTAGCAACCATACATCCTTTTGCACTTTAACATGAAGGCACATGCAAGGACACTACTAACTGATTCAAAATATGTTTGTTTTTCTGCTTATTATCATTTCACAAAAAAATATGAGGGAAAAAATGACATCACACGTACTGTAGGATTACGCTTACGACAGTGCAACCCCAACCTCTCCCCTACACGTGCATAAACAACTAACTCTACAATGTTAGAGGGTGGACAAGGGAGGGATGGAGGGAGGAAGGGAAAGAGGGATGGAGAGATAAGAGGGATGGATGGAGGGAGAGGGATGGGAAGGAGGGAGGGACAGAGATGGACGATCAGAGAGATAGAGGGATGAAGGTATGGACGGAGACAGAGTGAGGGAAGAATGTAAATAAAAAGGTTGGTGTGTGTTTTTCTCTCACTCTTCTGGGAAAAACTCCAGGGTTCGGTTTGTGGTGGAGATCTGACACATGGCGTGGCTGCGTCTCTGGGGGAAGCCTGCAGGGGACGGGGACTTGTAGTGGATGTTGACGCTGTAGTACGGACGCTTGACTGGCGGAGGACTGGCCGAGGAACTGAACAGACGGGCAAAACTGGAAGGAGAGAAGAGAGAGGGATGTACAGTCAAAGTTTAGTAACAATTTCAATAACTGAACATTACAAAGTATACAGTACACAGCCTTAAGGTGTCCGCATGCTTCCCAGCCGAAACAGTTCGGAAGAGTTTGTGCATATATTTTAACAACATTTTGTGACGTTTTTGTTTGTTTTGGACTTCGGGTAAGGGTTTTTCTAAGATCTCCTCTGCAAAAACGTCAAAATAAATGACAGATTTCTTGAGTTATCTTAGATTAATTTGGACTAGTTTGAGTCGTCTCAAAATTTACAAACAGTACTATTGCCGCTTTTTTTCTCGTTTTTCAAGCGAACATCTTTTAAGGGAGTAAGCGAGCACACTCATTCGGTTCCAGCCGAACTAGGTACTAGTAAAACTGAAGCATAATGACACCTTTATGCTACATGGCACTGATAACAACTCACAACTGCCAGATGGTGGATTTCTTCTTCTCCTGCATCTGAGGACTCTCCCTGGATGCCCTGAGGAGACAGAGATTTTGATTTAAATTTATTTGGATCTCTTTTAGTCCTCATTTGGTCTAATCTTCCAAAAGTCCTTAAATAGAGAGAGGCATGTTTGAGCCTGGTCGCAGAATCTGTTTGTCTTGCCAATTTCTATGGTCATTGTCATGCTAAACATAGGAGATAATGCCTGACTCTCCTGATCATCTCTGTCCACCAGACGGCCTACAGCATCTCCATCAGCCTCTCCTTGTATTGGTTCCTCTCCCCTTCACCCCTCCCTCCCCCAAATCCTCTCGTCACCTGATCATCTCTGTCCACCGGACGGCCTCCTGTAGTTCCATTAGTCTCTCCTTGTACTGATTCCTCTCCATCAGGACCCTGGCCATCTCCACCCGTGTGAAACGCCGACGCTGTGTCATGGTCACATCCCCATCCACCATCGGAGACGAGTACTGAGAAAGAAAAGGAGGAGGCGAGAAGGGGGGAGAGAGGGGAGGAGGAGAGAAGAGGAAGAGAAAGGGAAGGATGAGAAAGGAAGAAGAGAGAAGGGGGGGAAGAGAGAGGGCACAAGTTGCATTCATACCCTTTTACACTGTCGTGCCTGCTGACCCCAAACTGTTCTTTGCTGGCTATCAGATATTTTATTTTTCACAACATTTTCAGAAGGCTAAAAGCAAACTATTCACTGCCAAAACGAACGAGAGGCATAGTTAGCTCAACATGCCCCTAGGTCAGCTTTTCCCAAAATAGGGGTCACCTGATTTGAAAATGGGGTAACGAGAGAATTTTTCTTCCTACAAATGTCTTTTGAACGATTTAAATTACAAAATATTTTGACCCCATCACTTAAAGATAAGACTAAGGAACACATACAGTGCATACGGAAAGTATTCAGACCCTTATTCTAAATTTAAGTTTTTTTTTTTTTGGTCACTCTGACAGAGCTCCAGAGTTCCTCTGTGGAGATGAGGGAACCTTCCAGAAGGGCAAATATCTCTGCAGCACTACGCCAATCAGGCCTTTATGGTATTGGGGCCAGATGGAAGCCAATCCTCAGTAAAAGTCACATGACAGCCAGCTTGGAGTTTGCCAAAATGTACTTAAAGGACTCTCAGATCATGACAAACAAGATTCTCTGGTCTGATGAAACCAAGATTGAAATCTTTGTCCTGAATGCTAAGAGTCACGTCTGGAGGAAACCATGCACAGCTCATCACCTGGCCAATACCCTCCCTACGGTGAAGCATGGTGGTGGCAGCATCATGCTGTGGGGATATTTTTCAATGGCAGGGACTGGGAGATTAGTCAGGATCGAGGGAAAGATGAACAGAGAAAAGTACAGAGAGATCCTTGATGAAAACCTGCTCCAGAGCGTTCAGGTAGGTAGCCTAGTGGTTAGAGCGTTGGGACAGTAACCGAAAGATTGCTAGATTGAATCCCCGAGCTGACAAGGTAAAAAATCTGTCCTTCTGCCCCTGAACAAGGCAGTTAACCCACCGTTTCCAGGCCGTCATTGTAAATAAGAATTTGATCTTAACTGACTAATAAAAAAATATAAAATAACAGGACAACGGGACAATGACCCTAAACACACAGCCAAGTCAACACAGGAGTGGCTTCGGGACAAGTCTCTGAATGTCCTTGAGTGGCCCAGCCAGAGCCCGGACCTAACTCGATTGAACATTTCTGGAGAGACCTAAAAATAGCTGTGCAGTGACGCTCCCCATCCAACATGACAGAACTTGAGAAGTTCTGCAATAAGAATGGGAGAAACTGCCCAAATACAGGTCTGCTAAGCTTATAACATCATATCCAAGAAGGCTTTAATTGCTGCCAAATATGCTTCAACAAAGTACTGAGTAAAGGATCTGAATACTTATGTAAATGTGTTATAATTATTTATTTTCATATATTTGCAAAATATTCTAAAATCCTGTTTTTACTTTGTCATTATAGAACAAAAAACACGCCCTGTTAAGAACTATTTTTTAAATTAATTGTTTTATATATATTGACTTTGACTGATCTATCCCTCTCAGCACTGCCTAGACTGCGCAAAAATGCAAATGCTTTCCGTTTGAGTTATATTAGGTTTTATTTTCATCGTTGATGAGGGGGAAAAAACTGTTCAATCCATTTTAGAATAAGGCTGTAACATAAGTAGGGCTGTTACAGTGACCGTATTACCGCCACACTGGCGGTCACGAGTTATGATGGCAGTCAAATTCCATGTGACAATTTAGTCATGGTAATTAGGCTTCTCCAAGCTCTGTTGCTACTGATGGTAGCCTACCAAACTTACTAACTGAGCTCAGGTCTTTCCTGCGACTTTTTTCAAATCATCATCAGAGTTGCATCATGCAGCCTTAGGATGTATTAAAAATCAAAACCTATAGTCCAACATTTCTATCACAACTAAAATTACATAAATAACTCTAAATTAAGCATACCTTTTTCTTTGTTAACTGCTCAACACAGAATAGCAGCATGTGCGTACTCCCTCAAATCGTTTGGAGAAAATATTCTGTCTATTTTATTCAGCTATGTTCAATTGTATTCTTCATACTATAAAATAATATAAATAATGCTGTGGAATTCTAAGCAAAACTTGTGTTAAAAATGAACTAGTGTAGCCCACAGCCATACGGCATAGCCAGATCAGGGCCTAACATAAGGAAAATGCAGAGTATGCTAGCTACTCTGTTCTTCTGAAACAGACTACATTTTCTTAATATCATGTTTCTTTAGACCCGTCTAAAATAAATAATGGATTTATTGTGATGGTGTATATTACATGTTCCAAAGGTCTGCATCGGTGACTTGTAGGCTATGCGTGGAAAAAGGTGATGCTAAATGTGTTTATGTTAATTAACAGTCAATTAACGTGAAACCGGCAGTAATTTGCCTGACAATCACTGGCTGACAAAGTGTCATGACCGCCACACCCCTAAACGTAACAAAATGTGGAAAAAGTGAAGGGGTCTGAATATTTTCCGAATGCACTGTATGTGTCTTCCGTTTCCTTCTACAATGCTCAGAAACCACATAGGACCCATCAGAACAGAGTGGATAAGACCAGGCGCTAAATCAGACTGGGGTAAAAAGAACAATCAATATCATACAAAATTATAGCCTGATGAACTTCTGAACTTCCCATTACCTTTCTGATGCATTTCAGTCACTTCAAACCCTACTTCCTTCAGATTGAAATACTGTCAAATGTATAATCAGACTGATTTGTAATAGACTGTCATAAAAAAGTAAACTGACTGTTAATTACATGACTTTGTTTACATGGTGGGGTCGCAAAACATTTTTTATATCAAAATGAGGTCGTGGCCCAAAAAAGTTTGGGAACCCCTGCCCTAGCCAATTTTAGTTGATTAGGTATGTGAAATGCAGTTGTGAATTGCATATGAGCTCAATTAGGATTGAGGGCTCCTGCAAAGGCATTTCTGTCAAACTAGCAAGAAAGCTGGAGAAAGCTGGCACAAGAATCTCAATAGTAATTTGGCAGGTGGCATTCTCCCAGGATTAACCCATATACAACAAATCTACCAATTACAACAAATTACAACAAATCTAATTCGACATTTGAAAAAAACACTTTTGTACTTGCCTTTATTGCACTACCAGTTGCACTTTTTCCATCTGTAAAATTAATTATGCAATAAAAGGTGCCTTTAAGCGCAAATATTGATATATAGTGAACAAAAATATACAGTGGGGAGAACAAGTATTTGATACACTGCTGATTTTGCAGGTTTTCCTACTTACAAAGCATGTAGAGGTCTGTCATTTTTTATCATAGGTACACTTCAACTGTGAGAGACGGAATCAAAAACAAAAATCCAGAAAATCAAATTGTATGATTTTTAAGTAATTAATTTGCATTTTATTGCATGACATAAGTATTTGATACATCAGAAAAGCAGAACTTAATATTTGGTACAGAAACCTTTGTTTGAAAATACAGAGATCATACGTTTCCTGTAGTTCTTAACCAGGTTTGCACACACTGCAGCAGGGATTTTGGCCCACTCCTCCATACAGACCTTCTCCAGATCCTTCAGGTTTCGGGGCTGTCGCTGGGCAATACGGACTTTCAGCTCCCTCCAAAGATTTTCTATTGGGTTCAGGTCTGGAGACTGGCTAGGCCACTCCA
Organism: Oncorhynchus mykiss; assembly: GCF_013265735.2. Classification (NCBI taxonomy): domain Eukaryota; kingdom Metazoa; phylum Chordata; class Actinopteri; order Salmoniformes; family Salmonidae; genus Oncorhynchus; species Oncorhynchus mykiss. Next base: position 45,525,351 of record NC_050570.1, on the reverse strand, counting down.
GGACTTTGAGATGCTTCTTACGGAGCCACTCCTTAGTTGCCCTGGCTGTGTGTTTCGGGTCATTGTCATGCTGGAAGACCCAGCCACGACGCAATGCTCTTACTGAGGGAAGGAAGTTGTTTGCCAAGATCTTGCGATACATGGCCCCATCCATCCTCCCCTCAATACGGTGCAGTCTTCCTGTCCCCTTTGCAGAAAAGCATCCCCAAAGAATGATGTTTCCACCTCCATGCTTCACGGTTGGGATGGTGTTCTTGGGGTTGTACTCATCCTTCTTCTTCCTCCAAACACGCAAGTGGAGTTTAGACCAAAAAGCTCTATTTTTGTCTCATCAGACCACATGACCTCCTCCCAATCTTCCTCTGGATCATCCAGATGGTCATTGGCAAACTTCAGACGGGCCTGGACATGCGCTGGCTTGAGCAGGGGGACCTTGCGTGCGCTGCAGGATTTTAATCCATGGCGGCGTAGTGTGTTACTAATGGTTTTCTTTGAGACTGTGGTCCCAGCTCTCTTCAGGTCATTGACCAGGTCCTGTCGTGTAGTTCTGGGCTGTTCCCTCACCTTCCTCATGATCATTGATGCCCCACGAAGTGAGATCTTGCATGGAGCCCCAGACCGAGGGTGATTGACCGTCATCTTGAACTTCTTCCATTTTCTAATAATTGCTCCAACAGTTGTTGCCTTCTCACCAAGCTGCTTGCCTATTGTCCTGTAGCCCATCCCAGCCTTGTGCAGGTCTACAATTTTATCCCTGATGTCCTTACACAGCTCTCTGGTCTTGGCCATTGTGGAGAGGTTGGAGTCTGTTTGATTGAGGTGTCTTTTATACAGGTAACGAGTTCAAACAGGTGCAGTTAATACAGGTAATGAGTGGAGAACAGGAGGGATTCTTAAAGAAAAACTAACAGGTCTATGAGAGCCGGAAATCTTACTGGCTGATAGGTGATCAAATACTTACAGTGAGGCAAAAAAGTATTTAGTCAGCCACCAATTGTGCAAGTTCTCCCACTTAAAAAGATGAGAGAGGCATGTAATTTTCATCATAGGTACACTTCAACTATGACAGACAAAATGAGAAAAAAAATGCAGAAAATCACATTGTAGGATTTTTAATGAATTTATTTGCAAATTGTGGTGGAAAATAAGTATTTGGTCAATAACAAAAAGTTCTCAATACTTTGTTATATACCCTTTGTTGGCAATGACAGAGGTCAAACGTTTTCTGTAAGTCTTCACAAGGTTTTCACACACTGTTGCTGGTATTTTGGCCCATTCCTCCTTGCAGATCTCCTCTAGAGCAGTGATGTTTTGGGGCTGTTGCTGGGCAACACGGACTTTCAACTCCCTCCAAAGATTTTCTATGGGGTTGAGATCTGGAGACTGGCTAGGCCACTCCAGGACCTTGAAATGCTTCTTACGAATCGACTCCTTCATTGCCCGGGCGGTGTGCTTAGGATCATTGTCATGCTGAAAGACCCAGCCACGTTTCATCTTCAATGCCCTTGCTGATGGAAGGAGGTTTTCACTAAAAATCTCACGATACATGGCCCCATTCATTCTTTCCTTTACACAGATCAGTCGTCCTGGTCCCTTTGCAGAAAAACAGCCCCAAAGCATGATGTTTTCACCCCCATGCTTCTCAGTAGGTATGGTGTTCTTTGGATGCAACTCAGCATTCTTTGTCCTCTAAAGACGACGAGTTTAGTTTTTACCAAAAAGTTATATTTTGGTTTCATCTGACCATATGACATTCTCCCAATCTTCTTCTGGATCATCCAAATGCTCTCTAGCAAACTTCAGACGGGCCTGGACATGTACTGGCTTAAGCAGGGGGACACGTCTGGCACTGCAGGATTTGAGTCCCTGGAGGCGTAGTGTGTTACTGATGGTAGGCTTGTTACTTTGGTCCCAGCTCTCTGCAGGTCATTCACTAGGTCCCCCCGTGTGGTTCTTGTGATAATTTTGACCCCACAGGGTGAGATCTTGCATGGAGCCCGAGATCAAGGGAGATTATCAGTGGTCTTGCATGTCTTCCATTTCCTAATAATTGCTCCCACAGTTGATTTCTTCAAACCAAGCTGCTTACCTATTGCAGATTCAGTCTTCCCAGCCTGGTGCAGGTCTACAATTTTGTTTCTGGTGTCCTTTGACAGCTCTTTGGTCTTGGCCATATTGGAGTTTGGAGTGTGACTGTTTGAGGTTGTGGACAGGTGTCTTTTATACTGATAACAAGTTCAAACAGGTGCCATTAATACAGGTAATGAGTGGAGGACAGAGGAGCCTCTTAAAGAAGAAGTTACAGGTCTGTGAGAGCCAGAAATCTTGCTTGTTTGTAGGTGACCAAATACTTATTTTCCACCATAATTTGCAAATAAATTCATTAAAAATCCTACAATGTGATTTTCTGGATATTTTTCCCTCATTAGGTCTGTCATATTTGAAGTGTACCTATGATGAACATTACAGGCCTCTCTCATCTTTTTAAGTGGGAGAACGTGCACAATTGGTGGCTGACTAAATACTTTTTTACCCCACTGTATGTCATGCAATAAAATGCAAATTAATTATTTAAAAATCATACAATGTGATTTTCTGGATTTTGTTTTAGATTCCGTCTCTCACAGTTGAAGTGTACCTATGATAAAAAAAAACTGCAAAATCAGCAGTGTATCAAATACTTGTTCTCCCCACTGCAACGCAACATGTAAAGCTTATTTCTCTCAAGTTCTATGCAAAAATTTGGTTATATCCCTGTTAGTTAGCATTTCTCCTTTGCCAAAAGAATCCATCCAACTGACAGGTGTGGAATATCAAAAAGCTGATAAAACAGCATGATCATTACACAGGTGTACCTTGTACTGAGAACTGGGGACAATAAAGGGCCAATCTAAAATGTGCAGTTTTGTCACACAACACAATACCACAGATGTCTCAAGTTTTGAGGGAGTGTGCAATTGGCATGCTGACTGCAGGAATGTCCACTAGAGCTGTTGCCAGAGGATTGAATGTTAATTTCTCTATCATAAGCTGCCTCCAAAGTTGTTTGCTGATGTCAATGTTGTGAACAGAGTGCCCCATGGTGGCAGTGGGGTTATGGTATGGGCAGGTATAAGCTAAGGACAATGAACACAATTGCATTTTATCGATTGCAATTTGAATGCAGAGATACCGTTCCGAGATCCTGAGGCCCATTGTCATGCCATTCATCCGCCGACATCACCTCATGTTTCAGCATGACAATGCATGTCGCAAGGATCTGTACACAATTTCTGGAAGCTGAAAAGGTCCCAGTTCTTCCATGGCCTGCATGCTCACCAGACGTGTCACTCATTTAGCATGTTTGGGACAGCGTGTTCCAGCTCCCGTCAATATCCAGCCACTTCGCACAGACATTAAAGAGGAGTGGAAGAACATTCCACAAGCCACAATCAACAGCCTGATCAACTCTATGCGAAGAAGATGTGTCACGCTACATGAGGCAAATGGTGGTCACACCAGATTCTGACTGGTTTTCTGATCCACACCCCTACTTTTTTTTAAGGTATCTGTGACCAACATATGCATATCTGTATTCCCAGTCATGTGAAATCCATAGATTAGGGCCTAATGAATTTATTTCAATTGACTGATTTCCTTATATGAACTGTAACTCAGTAAAATCGTTGACATTGTTGCATTTTGCGTTTATATTTGTTCAGTATATTAACCATCATATCAAAGTAAACTTGGAGTCCCACGGTGACTGCAAGTTTGGTCCTCCCACTACGACTCGGGAAAGCATGCAGTTTGTTAGACTACAAATGAAATAAATTATGAACTTCAGAGTGGTGAAAGTCCGCAGTGATGAGCTTAATGCTCCTTTCCAATAAATATCTTGTCTTATTCTGGTGACATGATGATCGATGCTTGGCTGCTGTTTGACAAGTAAAATAATCTCACTATTTTGTCCATAATAATCTCATCATGTAGTAAGTAGGCTATTCCCGAACTGTGTCTGTGAGGTATTGGCCAGACTGCATATGCCAAGACCAGAGTGGGCACATTCGCTATATAACAAAAAATGTTTAGTGACAAAACCATCAGTCGAGTTGAAAATGCGATGGAAACCCATTTATATTGTATTTTTATTCAGTACATAGAAATTTAACCGCAAACATTTATTTTTTATGTGCACTAAGTCACCAAGCACAGCCTTTTATCAGGAACAAGTCAATTTGATGGAAACAAATCTCAGATGGAAATACATTTTAGAATATTTGCATGAAAATCTGTTGTCAATTGGATGGAAACCTAGATTATGACTCTATGACTGTGATATGTGGTTGTTGTATCTAGTTACTAATGCACTAACTGTAAGTCGCTCTGGATAAAAGTGTCTGCTATATGACTTAATGTAAATGTAAAATGTTTATCTGTTTGTTTGTTTGACTCACATCTTCCCCTCCTTCATCCTTGGAGTCCTGAGATGCTCCCAGAGTCAGAGCCTCTGCTCTCAACCTGAGGAGGCAAAGAGTCATAAGAGTCACAAGTCACACACACTATGCACGCACGCACACCCTCCCACAACCCCTCACCTCTTCAGCTCTTCTTCCAGTTCTTTAACCTTTATGTGCACTTTGTTCTTGGCGGTCCTAAGGGCCTCCAGTTCCTCTCTCAGCACCTCATGCTCCCCAGAGAGCTCGTCCACTTTGGCTATCAGGTCGTTCTTCACAATGTTCAGGGCATTTCTGCATGGGGAGAAATGGGAATCAATAATTGTACTGCTTTACTCAATAATCCTTAGACAAGTCTTCGGGTGCCAACCAAAAGGCATTTACACTGGAAAAGGAAAACCTGTTTCTCTCTGTTTCTCTCTGTGTCTTACCATCACTCTCAACACACACACACACACACACACACACACACACACACACAAACAAACAAACAAACGCATGTTTGTGTGCTCTCTCTATTAAAAAAAAAAAAAACATTTTTACTCAACCCTTGCAAAAGAACAGCCCCGCTAGTAAATCTATCTTGTACCAAACCATCTTTAATGTGGAGCAGCACAACAAACAAGTGTAAGTTTACAACACACACACTTACTTGGTCTCCAGAAGATGTTTGTTCTCTGTCAGCAGATTCTCCACCTCCTTGCCCATCCCTGTGACATATTAACATTAGTGTTAGCATTGATTAGCACTAACAACACTCCTTCTAGCCTGGTCCCAGATCTGTCTGAGAGCACAAACAGACCTGGGACCAGGCTACACTCATTCTATAGCTCTATAAACACTTCATTAACTCTACAACTGTTCATTAACTATACATTTAGTTTACTTTTTTTCATGAACAGATTGTCTTTGAATGTGAATTCTGGGGCTATTCATGGGTTAATTCTATCCATGAACGTTTGGAGGTTTTGGGGAGCATCATGGTGTTTTAACCAACTCCCGCATGCTGAAATGAAACCAAGAAAAGACCAAAAGATTTCCCAAAATAAATACATATACAATAATGATGTGTTTGCTGTGACATGCTCAAATAAAAGGGGAATGGATCTCTGAAATTAAGTCATTCAACTGAAGTTTTTTTTCATCCGCTTTGTGACGGAGGTGAATTTGTCTGAAGCGTATCCGTGATTCTCCTGCCAATAGGGCGATTCCCCTTTAATTCCCTATTAAATAGCCAGGATTAGCTGCGCAAAAGTAGGTTGTGACAGTGGCGCGAGAGAGGAAGTGTTCTACCCTCATCTTGGAAGCTCGTTGAGACCCAGTTTGTTTTGTTTGTAGTAAAAAGTGTGTACTGTAACCTTGTGGCAGGACCAATCAGTATTGGCTCTACTTAGGTCTATTGTTCGACTACCGATCTACGTTGGTCTCCGCTGTTTCTTCGTGGCCTTTCCCCGCCGGAGATCTGTTGGCGGATTGGATTGTCTGACTGACCGATTGACTACAACTTTTTGCATTCGGTATTTCATTTGTTTTGGTGTGATGTGATGATTTATGTGTTCAGTTCAGGGCCGGCCCTCCCATTAGGCAAGATTAGGCCGCCGCCTATGGCGGCATTTTGACAATTGGCTGGCGCCCTCCATCACCCTTAATCGGCTACTACATCGCCCGCGGCACCCCAGCCACCAGCTCATAGCGTTGCTGCAATCCATTCCCGCTTCTTCCGAAGTTCACGCCCACTATCATTGGTAGCTATGGTGATGTGTGTGTTTATATGCGATTTTCCAATTGTGAAACATTAATACAAATGTATCTGCCAATTAAATTATTGTATTTTTTTATGTTGGTGTGTGACGAAGACGATTAGTGACTAAAGTCATTAGTGAAAAACTACCAGGATGAGATTTTTTTTTTTTTAACAATGAGAAAATAGGCACAATCTTTGAACCAAAGTAATTCTCTGGTGAAATGTATCAGCATGCAGCACTGTCCATCAGCTGGCAGCTGACAAGCCTACTTGGACAGGCCACTCATTCCCCGACAACGACGAGCCCCCGTTCGCTGAGCGAAGAAGGCAAACCGGAGGAGCCCGAGCCATGCAATTCCACCGATGATAAAAGCTCTCTGGCTGGACAAGAACAGGTGTTCGCACCAGGCCTAGCCACACCTCCAAACAATGCCAGTGAAGACCCTACTATCTTGGACCCAGACTCAGATTCGTCGCTCCCCGTCCCGGATGATAGTGGTGCTGCTGATTAAATCCGACTCCCACACAAAAAACATAAAATATCCTGGTGAGTGGCCAAAATATAGGAATGGGATCTTTACGAGATATGTTAGTGCAGCCTGGGCCACATCATGATAAGGATGGGAATTTCCCAAGAGATGAGGGGCAACGAAACATTTCGGTGACCCACGGGGAGAGAGTGAAGAGACCAATTTTTTTGCTGGTCAGGGATGCAACCAGGGACTGGAAGAATCTGTGCCACCTCCTTAGCTCACATGAGAAGTCGCATGACCATCTAGATAGTTCCCAAAGGTGGAAGGAGCTGGAGATCAGACTGGTGTCCAAGCAAACTCAGATTATTTGATTTCAGGACCATGGACAGCTTCGAGAGAAGACATCGCTGACTGCAATGCAGCACCACAGCAGAGGAAAGAGGCCACTCTAGGTGGAGACAAAATAAATAAATTGTTTAAACTGATGTTAGACAATCAAATTCGGTATGTAAATAAACTAAATTTGTTAAGGCTGGGTCATTGACATAAAGCTTATTTTACCCTGCTCCAGCGAAACGGGGCCCACCATGCATTTATGAAAGCAGTTGTTTCCAAAGCTCAAATGATCTTACTCTGTTTTACAGTTCTAAAGAAATATTAAAATATATGTTAAATATGTTATCAGTGTTATTTTTATTGTAATTATAACAATTATGGGGTCGTGCCATGTGTGATAACAGGTGGGATATTATTAATAAGTAACTTGTTTTCCTACTATAGGTAGCTGGTTGCATAGTGATAGCAACATTTTAACTCTCCAAAGCAGGGGTAAAATATAATTGGAGCTTATTTCTTCATCCTACAAAAAATAAGTGGTAAGCCTACCTGTTTGACAGACACAATTATCCTATCCATTGATGACGGTGTAGCAAAATACTCCAACACTGTCACATTAAATACCTCCATGTCTGAGAAGGGCTTGGTGTGTTTGACTAAAACAAGGGCTCGAATTGAGTGATGGTATCACATACCATTTGTTAAAGAAGAGGGCACAAATTATATCTATTGTTTGCTTTATATTTTGAAATAAATACATAAAACGTGTCCAGATTATATCAAGATTATAACAATGCTTAACTCCGTGGCGCCTTATGGTAGAAACAAGCTCTAAAATGTCCGCGAAGTACGTGACTCCGATGCATATGGGGATATATTAATTCCTGTATATGACACTCTGAAGCTAAACTGCAGCCTATAATATTCGAGGAGATAAAAAAAATGACTGCTATTCTGTCCCTATTAATTGAGCTTTTCTCTTTCTGAAAAGAGAAGATGTTTGTTTAAACCCAGGCAGCTTTTAGGGAAGCACTTCTGTTGTTGGGTTATACAACGGACAAGTAGCCAGCAGTTGAAGCTTACAGTTTTCTGTGTCAGTAGAGCCTCTGTCTGGGTGGAAAGGTAACTTTTGAAAGTGCCATGCTTAGATTCATGACTAAGATGTACTTATTTTTATCTCACCTAGTTCAGCAAAATGTCCAGGGCATTGGTGATTTTATCAATGTAATCAGATTGAAAATATTAGGCTATGTTATTGACACTTAACTGATTATATAGCCTACTAACCAGATGTGTTAAAAATTGTGTTTAATTTGCAGCATAGGCCTTTTAATTGGGCTGCTATTATGTTCTGTTCCTCTGATTTTTGTCTTGCCTAGGGCAGCAGAACGTCCAGGACCGGCCCTGATTCAGTTGTAGTGAAGACTACAGAGATGTGACACTTTATAGTTGTGTGGTAAAACTGTTTCTTGCAATCTGATTGTATTAATGAGACAGGGTTTATGCATCACTTTATGAAAAGACAATTGCATGACTGAGGTCACTTGGGTTAACTGAACTCATTTACCGGGCTGGACTCTTTTAGGCCCGAGGTACAGGACTTTTCTTGAGGAACCAGAGCTCATTGTTTGTTATATTTATAACGTGTGTAATCATGTGTGTAACGTGTGTAATATGTGTGTAATCATTTATTTTGGTAATACAACCAACACAAAAGAACACCATTGTTTTGAAGTTATTTCCAATGTTTTAAAGGTTTATGAAAAGTGTATGTCTTGACGGACAGGACGGGACTCATTCCCTCTCAACCAAAAAGGAGAAATCAATATTTTCTCTGGTAGGCACAACCTACCTGGCTACCCTACAAACAATAGCCTCATGTCAAAACCGTTAGAGCTTTCGCAGTGTCAAACATGAGGACAAAGCAATGAATTAAAAATCTAAATAAAAGGTGAAAAACAAATACAAAAAGAAAAGGCTTGCCAGACTCAAATAACAGCCAACAGGAAACGGGTGGAAGTGACATCACAGCAGGGGAACAGGTAGGAAATGGCATCACAACATGGAACGCAGAAAAGACAAGACACAACGACATGGGAGGATGAGCAACAGCTAGAGATGCTGAATAAGGCTAGAGGAAGCCTTACCGAAAAAATCATCACGGACTGGGGAGAGGAAGAGAAACGGGGAGAGAGAAGGACAGGGGGGCGGGGGCACAGCCCAGAGAGAAAGAGAGAAGGAGGGATGGGGTGAGACAAAAAAGAGAGAGAATGCTGATAAGCACTTGTTATATTCAAAAGCTTCAGAGAGTAAAAAGAGAGCTTGGATCTGTCCAAGACCAGAGAACACTGTCAGTTTAGACTCAGAGAGATTCACCTTCATTGACCACAGGGTTCAGTTGAGCTTTGTAACATTATGACCAACCAATCAAAGAAAGCATTATCTGGACAATATCTGGACTAGATCAACATTTAAAACAACTGTTGTAGCATGTAATGCCAGCATATGTCATTGGGAGGTGTGTGTGTGTGTGTGTGTGTGTGTGTGTGTGTGAGTGAGTGAGTGAGTGAGTGAGTGAGTGAGTGAGTGAGTGAGAGAGAGAGAGGAGAGAAAGAGAGAGAAAGAGAAAGAGAGGGTTCAGATACACACCTGAGAACTCCCCTAGAGGTGTATCCAGCATACACAGGAAGGGAGAGAGGAAGCACAGAGAAGGGTCATGGGTCAATAAACTAATATGATCGCAATTAAATAAACCACTCATAAAGCTCTGTCAACTATACCTGGTAAAAGGAAGTAAACCAAGAGTAAATCAAGAATAATTTAGCTTGCCCTGTAAAATCAACCACTCAAATATATAAAATAAATGGGGACTGCAGCCATGGTGCAAGTGATATCCTAGGGTGCTTTGCGGTGCAGTGGAGGATGGGGGAGCTGCCGGGAATGTGAGGTGGTGATGAACATTTTGCTGTGTGCATGGAGTTCAGAGCTAGCCAGTGCTATGGCAACGATGACACAGCTGGTGACACAGCTGGTGCACTAAGCACCGCAGCTTACATTCCCAATGACTCTTTGCTTAGTGCAGACAGAGGTCGGGTTCCAGGGTGACTACATTTCAGACGCATGCCAGAACTCACAATGCTCGATAGGTGTTTAACATATCAGCTAAACACATTATTTGAAATAGCAATCTGACACCCGACTGTGCAGTCGATGACATGACACACAACCATTGGTTAATGCAATGCAACATTTGCAATGTAGACAGCCTGGAACATGACCAGAGACTTGCCTAGGTTGCCTTCCAATAGCTAATTTGCATATACCCCACCCAATAGTCCTCTGATTGGCTTACCTAAAAGCTCAGCCCCGGCGTCAACATCCCCGATGATGTCAGACTTGGCATCCTTGATCTCATGGTAGAGAGAGTCAGTGTTGATACCGAACGCCTCATTCACAATGCCCTGGGAAGGACTGACACACACACTGATATTTAATCATTGCTCTGTGTGTGTGTGTGTGTGTGTGTGTGTGTGTGTGTGTGTGTTACCTGTTTCCTCCACCATAGAGACGGGGGTCCACACACATATCCAGCTCTGGTGTGGAATCAATGATCTCTTGGAATTCTGACCCCTCATCACTGCTACCCATACCTGAGTACAGATAGAATATCATACACACTCAAAACCATATTCACAAAGCATCTCAGAATAGGAGTGATGATCTAGGATCAGTTTTGCATTTTAGATCATAATGAATAAGATTACATGGACAGGGGGGGGACCTGATCCTAGATCAGTACTCCTTCTCTGAGGGACCTTATCAATACATGCATGGGTGTGTGTGTAACAACACGTTACACTCACCGATGCTGACATTCCTGGTTTTCTGGGAGACCTGCACCTCCATGTTTTTGCTGAGGTGTTTAGCACTCTTCATGCCGCGGCTTACAGCATGCATTGGGTCGAACTCGCCGGGTGGGAGGAAGCCCTCGTTGAGGGGCGTGACGGTGGCGGAAGGGACGGAGGAAGTGGGCGTGTTGGACTTACTTCCTGTGCTACTGGGCGTGGCCGCCACCGAGTCCGACTCGGAACCATCCTCCTGGGGCATCAGAGGTCAGACGGTTAAAGAGGTTAAGGGGCTGTATTGTTAAAGAGGGGCTGCATCCCGATTATCCACCCTTCTCCCAAAGTGTCCACGTGCACACTTCCCTTCATGGATTTAACAATGGAGGAAACTCCCTTCAGACAATGTTTGCATCAAGCCAATGCTTTTAAATTAATGACGGAGAGTGTGCAATGCACATTTAGGCTGAAGGGTGGAGAATAGGGAAGCCAGGGTTCTTCTCTTGCAAGGCTCGTTGGAATGTTCACAATCTTGCGCGTACACATAGTAACAAAGCATCACACTTACATGTGAAACGTGATGTAAAGACAGGTGCAAACGGGACGATAGAATCTATGTTATGTTCTATTATTGTAGAAAAAAGTACTTACAGTGCCTTGCGAAAGTATTCGGCCCCCTTGAACTTTGCGACCTTTTGCCACATTTCAGGCTTCAAACATAAAGATATAAAACTGTATTTTTTTGTGAATAATCAACAACAAGTGGGACACAATCATGAAGTGGAACGACATTTATTGGATATTTCAAACTTTTTTAACAAATCAAAAACTGAAAAATTGGGCGTGTAAAATTATTCAGCCTCTTTACTTTCAGTGCAGCAAACTCTCTCCAGAAGTTCAGTGAGGATCTCTGAATGATCCAATGTTGACCTAAATGACTAATGATGATAAATACAATCCACCTGTGTGTAATCAAGTCTCCGTATAAATGCACCTGCACTGTGATAGTCTCAGAGGTCCGTTAAAAGCGCAGAGAGCATCATGAAGAACAAGGAACACACCAGGCAGGTCCGAGATACTGTTGTGAAGAAGTTTAAAGCCGGATTTGGATACAAAAAGATTTCCCAAGCTTTAAACATCCCAAGGAGCGCTGTGCAAGCGATAATATTGAAATGGAAGGAGTATCAGACCACTGCAAATCTACCAAGACCTGGCCGTCCCTCTAAACTTTCAGCTCATACAAGGAGAAGACTGATCAGAGATGCAGCCAAGAGGCCCATGATCACTCTGGATGAACTGCAGAGATCTACAGCTGAGGTGGGAGACTCTGTCCATAGGACAACAATCAGTCGTATATTGCACAAATCTGGCCTTTATGGAAGAGTGGCAAGAAGAAAGCCATTTCTTAAAGATATCCATAAAAAGTGTTGTTTAAAGTTCGCCACAAGCCACCTGGGAGACACACCAAACATCTGGTCAGATGAAACCAAAATTGAACTTTTTGGCAACAATGCAAAACGTTATGTTTGGCGTAAAAGCAACACAGCTCATCACCCTGAACACACCATCCCCACTGTCAAACATGGTGGTGGCAGCATCATGGTTTGGGCCTGCTTTTCTTCAGCAGGGACAGGGAAGATGGTTAAAATTGATGGGAAGATGGATGGAGCTGGATGGAGCCAAATACAGGACCATTCTGGAAGAAAACCTGATGGAGTCTGCAAAAGACCTGAGACTGGGACAGAGATTTGTCTTCCAAAAAGACAATGATCCAAAACATAAAGCAAAATCTACAATGGAATGGTTCAAAAATAAACATATCCAGGTGTTAGAATGGCCAAGTCAAAGTCCAGACCTGAATCCAATCGAGAATCTGTGGAAAGAACTGAAAACTGCTGTTCACAAATGCTCTCCATCCAACCTCACTGAGCTCGAGCTGTTTTGCAAGGAGGAATGGGAAAAAATTTCAGTCTCTCGATGTGCAAAACTGATAGAGACATACCCCAAGCGACTTACAGCTGTAATCGCAGCAAAAGGTGGCGCTACAAAGTATTAACTTAAGGGGGCTGAATAATTTTGCACGCCCAATTTTTCAGTTTTTGATTTGTTAAAAAAGTTTGAAATATCCAATAAATGTCGTTCCACTTCATGATTGTGTCCCACTTGTTGTTGATTCTTCACAAAAAAATACAGTTTATATCTTTATGTTTGAAGCCTGAAATGTGGCAAAAGGTCGCAAAGTTCAAGGGGGCCGAATACTTTCACAAGGCACTGTAAGTGAAAAGAAATTACACCAATTTAATGTAATATTTTTATCCTAATATTAATGTATTCATCATATCTGTTCATACACTGTCATGTCTTCATTACACTCACCGCCATAAAAAAACTATCGACAAGCACCACAAAGAAAAGCTCTTGGAAGACGAGGGACACATGCAGGCGTGAGGGATGTGTCTGGATGATTCTGATTGACGGTGGTAATGGTGGGGGTGTGGCATGACGCGTTCTGCAGACGTGAGGTCCAGGGGGAGTGTCTGTGTGCGTCCCAAATGTCATCCTATTCCCCTTTATAGTGCACTACTTTTAACCAGGGCCCATAGTGCTCTGGTCAAAAGTAGTGCACTATAAAAAGAATAGGGTGCCATTTGGGATGGAGCCGCTATCACACCTGGTAGCCAGAGGTGTAGCGGGATTGGCTGAGCTCGTTGACCTGCCAGAAGTCGGTCCCAGACCCAGGCATTATCATCCTAGCCCCCCCCCCCCCCACGTACCATCCCCATGCCCTCTCCACTGGGGTACAGGCTCAACGACGGGGGACGCTCCACTTTGCTGCTGGGGGAAAAGAGAGGGGGCGGGAGGAGAGAGGAGGACAGGAGAGTGGAGCACGAAACAAAGGGGGGAAGAGTAAAGGTTTGAGAGAAGAAAAAGGAAACAGGGAGATAGAGGGAGTGGCAGAGAGAGAGAGGTGAGGGGGAAAAGAGAGGCGAGGGGCAGAGAGAGGGGTAGAGGGGAGAGAAAGAGAGAGGGAGGGGCAGAGAGAGCAGGAGATAATGTACTGTACATTAGGTATCTGGAGAGATGTGAAAGCTAACTTTGGGGTTGCATAAGCATAAAACTGAAAATCCCCTGAATTAAGTACAACACACAAAGCCAGCTACTGGACAGACTGACACTAAACCAGACCGACATAATATGACACGAGATATCCATGTTATGGAGAAACGGGAGAGGCTATAAGGACACGCCTGTTGCCCAAATTGATGACGTACTGTATGTCGCGCAGTTGAGAGTAAAGTGGAGGCGAGCGGATTGGTTGGGTTCAGTCAAGCTGGTGCGAATGACCAATGCAACTGTGTTGTATCGAGGCTTGCCGACTGGAGTTGCTTCCCACTGTGCAGCTGTATTACATGGTCAATTTCTTCCATCCCAATTTATTTTATTTTGAGTAGGATAACAGCCTACACGAAAAAGAACGCGTCAAATTGGTAGTAACCATATGGATGTCACCATGATACAGTCTACTGCTCAATGGGGAGAGTTTGCCAGCAACAACATTCATTAAAATGTTTTTAAAAAATTGCACCAAAGAAAACTCTGTATATATCAATGATGTCGCTCTTGCTGCTGGTGATTCTCTGATCCACCTCTACGCAGACGACACCATTCTGTATACTTCTGGCCCTTCTTTGGACACTGTGCTAACTAACCTCCAGACGAGCTTCATGGTCATACAACTCTCCTTCCGTGGCCTCCAACTGCTCTTAAATGCAAGTAAAACTAAATGCATGCTATTCAACCGATCGCTGCCCGCACCCGCCCATCCGTCCAGCATCCCTACTCTGGACGGTTCTGACTTAGAATGTGTGGACAACTACAAATACCTAGGTGTCTGGTTAGACTGTAAACTCTCCTTCCAGACCCACATTAACCATCTCCAATCCAAAATTAAATATAGAATTGGCTTCCTATTTGGCAACAAAGCATCCTTCACTAATGCTGCCAAACATACTCTCGTAAAACGGACTATCCTACCGATCCTTGACTTCTGCGATGTCATTTACAAAATAGCCTCCAACACTCTACTCAACAAATTGGATGCCGTCTATCACAGTGCCATCCGTTTTGTCACCAAAGCCCCATATACTACCCACCACTCCGACCTGTATGCTCTCATTGGCTGGCCCTCGCTTCATACTCGTCGCCAAACTGGTTCCAGGTCATCTACAAGTCTTTGCTAGGTAAAGCCCTGCCTTATCTCAGTTTACTGGTCACCATAGCAGCACACACCCGCTCCAGCAGGTATATTTCACTGGTCACCCCCAAAGCCAATTCCTCCTTTGGCCGCCTTTCCTTCCAGTTCTCTGCTGCCAATGACTGGAACGAACGGCAAAAATCACTGAAGCTGGAGACTCATATCTCCCTCACTAACTTCAAGCACCAGCTGTCAGAGCAGCTCACAGATCATTGCACCTTAAATAGGCCATCCAACTACCTCATCCCCATACTGTATTTATTTATTTTGCTCCTTCGCACCCCATTCGCATTCATCTTCTGCACATCAATCCCTCCAGTGTTTAATTGCTATATCGTAATTACCTCGCCACTATGGCCTATTTATTGCCTTTACCTCCCTTATCTTACCTCATTTGCACACATTGTATATAGACTTTTTTTTCCTACTGTATGTTTGTTTATTCAATGTGTAACTCCGTGTTGTTGTATGTGTCAAACTGCTTTGCTTTATCTTGGCCAGGTCGCAGTTGTAAATGAGAACTTGTTCTCAACTAGCCTACCTGGTTAAATAAAGGCGAAATAAATAAAAAATATATTTAAAAAATAAAAAAGTGATAGACAACAATACAGATTAAAAACAAAACAACAAAAAAAGGTGTGCAGGTGTAGTTGGAAGCCTAAGGGCTTATATGAAAACCACACCACAAAAAAAACTATATGCAATACATAAGTACAAAAATAAAAAAGGTTTGTTAAAACAGATAACAAAACTTACTAAATATAAATGACTTGAACATGGAGCACAGTGTCCTTTGCTTCTGCTTGCCGAGCACTGCTGTCCCGCAGTAAGGAGTGGGAAGTAGCTAGCTAGTGTAGCCAATATCAAGCCTGGGTGACAGCGAAAGCACATTTATTGTAGTGAATTTCACATAAAATACTCAGATAAAAACGTAATTATTCTGAATACTCTACCAAGTCCTGACTTCGGCAGACAAGTTTCAAATCCTCGCTGGAGTTTCTAGCCACAAGCATAAACTAGCTAGCTCGGAAGGGTTCATCAGGACGACTGCATGAACAAACTGAACCGAATCCATTCGTCTCCACTCGACTCAGCTGTGCGACAGAAACACAGACAGACCATAAACAGTGGGTGATATAGGAGAAGGTAAAGGACAAAGGCACAAACTCTGGGCCCATTCCATATTGGGACATACTGGGGGCAGGGGAACTTCTAGTCCAAGGAGAGGCTGGTTGGTCAATGGAGCCAGGGCAGTGATTGTCAGTCCTAGTCCTGGGAACCACAGGGTCTGCAGGCCTGATTCAACTAATCAACAAGCTCCCCATTAGTTGAATCAGGTGTGTTAGTGCTGGGCTGGAGCAAAAGCTTGTATACTCAGCAGACCTGGGTTTTTAGATACCTGAAAATTTGTGCTGAGCGATTAACCAAAGTTCCGTTTTTTGTTGTTGTTATTATAAACAACTAATTGACATGCTTCAATTACTTGAATTCCACTTAGTTTTTAGTTTTTTTGGTAGCCCAACACCCTGTTTCTCTAGAGAGAAATCAAATCATGCACGAGAGAAATTAAGTCCAGCGCTATATGGGATGCTGAGCTGACGGGAGTTGTAGTTTTCATTAAGCAAATATTCAAGTTCAGCTCAGAAAAGTGGTAATTAACTACAATGGCCATAATCCATTGCGCCTGTTCTTTTCTGGTTTGGATATATTTTTACGCCTGCTATGCTAGGTTAGATACACACAGACCGCATACGCCACAGCAAGAGAGAGAAGATAGTAGACAACACAATAACGAGAGAGAGGGATAGAGTTTGTGAAAGTATGCCTTATCTACTTTAAAGAACTAGTAAAAAGATTTCGTCAGACAGCTCTGTAGCATACTTAGGCATGCTAGCCTAGCTAGCTAGACAGTACAGTATGGGGAGAACAGAGATAACGTTAGATGGTTGGTTGTCTGGCTGGCTGCTACTGCCTGAGCAGAGTTGAGATGCTGATTTTAAGGAATTAATACTTATGAAGTCGTCAAATAAAACTAAGTAATATACACAACTGAAATATTTAAATATTTAATAGCAATTCTCTATTTTTCTATGTGGACCTGACAGAGACAATAGAATATTTCCAATGTTTTGACAATTGAATGTTCACTATTTTTGAAAAAGCTCTAATCATTTTAATGTCATTATTTCATAATGCATTTAATGTAAAAAATAAATAATCGAACTGAAACGAACTCAAAAATCTATAATCCCTCGGCACTACTGAAATAAATACTGTATCTGAGCCTGGTTCAGCTTGCCTGGCTTAAAAAACCAATAGAAAAGTCCCAAAAAGACTCAGCAAAAAGCTCTGAATATTTAAAATGATTTTCCAAGTATTTGAACCCGGGTCCTATACTCAGGACCAAGACTGACAAACACTGAATGAGATTGAGGGGACAGGCATGGAGGGGGGGAGGTTTTTGGGGGTAGTGATTTACCTTTTCCTCCACATGTGGCGTTGACTGTGCAACACAGCAGCACGAGCACAGAGTGAGACAACGAGACAGACATATATTGATTAGAGTGAAGCCAAACCATGATACAACAGGTCACAAGTGGTGTAGTGGAGGGTAAAACACACGTAAATGTTGTTTACTGACATATTTTATTATGCACAAGCTTTTACCAACCTTTTGTGGAAAAAAGGCATTGAAAGTATAGGGAGCGTTACTTTACTCACCACAAACAGCGATCAGCTTTTACCCACCTGTTTTTTAACCACTACATCACTGGTCACAAGACAAGCTACCACAGACTAACACAGCAGCACAACAGAAGGCATTACACACAACACAACTACAGCACACTAAACACAGAACACTAAACCCTTGCACACTTATTCCAAGCACAACAAAGCACAGACCATTACCTCAGCATAGTTGCTACTACTAAGCTATGCCAGGATCCATTTCTATACTCTTCCCCCTGCACACACACACACACACCCACCAACACACCCACCTACCCACACTTTCCAGAAAGGTCACAACTAACTATATTATTTTATGTCTATGTTGTTATATGAATTGTAGAGCTTTGTCTGTATGCTCCTCAACGGATTTTCCTCACTTGGGGATAATAACATTTTATGATGAAAATGTTTTTAAAAAGTCGGCCACTCACGTTCGTCCACTGCCTGGCCCTTCTGACTGGCTGTTGTTCCCTGCCTGTTGCATCTTGGACCTCTCAATATGCTCCACGTATGTTTGAATCATCTGACAGGAAGAGAGAGGATGAGTGAGGAAGATGGACGTAATTCCACTGACTTGGTTCTATTGCACCAGGCGAACAACATCATGATACAAACCTAGCAGCTTGTAATGGAGTCAGATACTAAACTCTCTCATGCACGCACACACACACGGCTGTTCCTACCTCCGTGTGTCGCTGGTGCAATGCATTGTACTCCTTCTTCATGTCTGACTCACGCTCCTCCAGACGAGTGACTGAAACCCAGATAAACAGAATCAGAGTCAACCAGCCACCCATTGTAACAGCACTGTGGGTTATACACTTCGGGCTGGTGAGATTCTCCATTGAAAGTGACTATTAGTCCAGGACTTTCTGGAAATGGCTCCATATTGAACAGTGGATAGTGTGATGGTGCTCTCCATTTAAAGCTGGTCTGCTTTGAAACACTAAATGGTAGCAGGCCCGTTTTCTTATTGATTGAATATGTGAGTCTTTTTGCTGTCAGAGGCACTAAAACCCTATTAAGCCATATTAACCACAGAACATGCACTGGCTCATCCGGACATGGTGGGTTAGTGTAAAACGGGCTATATTGTGTCCTTGAATACTACACGCAAATCTCTTCATGGTGCAAAACCAATGTGTGCTAGTAGGCTATGTTTAGTCCTCCACATCGTAGGTAGACAACCACTATGTGCTAGGCTATACACTTTGTGCTTGGAAGTCAATAGTGTACCATCACATAGTTATGAGTAATGCAGACTCACGGTGTGTGCGGTAGTTCTGAGTCGTGAAGACTCACAGTGTGCTAGTTCTGATTAGTGCACACTTGCAGTGTGCTAGTTTTGAGAAGTACACACTCACTCTGGTCGAAGCAGTTCGTGCTCTGAGTAATATTACACAGTGTTTTAGTACTGAGGTACTACTCACTCTGGTTGGAGTAGTTCAAGTTATTATAGTTCTATACTCACTCTGGTTGGAGTAGTTCAGGTTATTATAGTTCTATACTCACCCTGGTCAGAGTAGTTCTAGTTTTTAAACATTGATGAGCAACAGAAAAATACATACAGAATCGATGTGTTGTCTTATGTAAACAAAGTCTGATCCATCACACTGCTGGGCATATCTGTTTGTAAATGCCATGAGATACAGTGCAATCACCTGCAGCTGTTTATCCCATGTAGTGGGCAAATGGCATTGTCAACATCAAATTGTCAGAGTACTAAGTCTATACTCACTCTTGATGAAGTAATTCTAGTTATTAATAGTCTATACTCACTCTGGTCGGAGAAGTTCTAGTTATTATAGTTCTATACTCACTCTGGTCGGCGTCGTTCTAGTTATTATAGTTCTATACTCACTCTGATCGAAGTAGTTCCGGTTATTAGAATTTTATACTCACTCTATTCGGAGTAGTTCTAGTTATTAAGTTTAAGGGTGTTTTCACAAATAGTCCTCTTTAAAATAACTGATCTCAGTCCTCTTTAGTGAACTCTGGGGTAAAAAAAAGCTAAAGAACTCAGTTCCCTTTGTATTCACACTGCCTGTCACGCCTGCTCCCGCTTCCCCTCTCTGGCGCTCGAGGGTGCCAGGCTGCCCTTCATTACCCCACACCTGTCACCATCATTACGTGCATCAGCGCTCAATGGACTCATCTGGACTCCTTTATTTTGTTGATTACCCCTCTATATCTGTCTGCTCCTCAGTTTGTTCCCTGTGTCATCATTGATGTTGTTACGTTTTCCCCTGTCCAGACGATGTCCTTGTTTGTTTCTGGTATATTATCCATTAAATGTACTCTCCTTGTACTTGCTTCTCATCTCCCAGCGTCGGTCCTTACACTGCCCTTGACTTCGAATGAGGACTCAACTCTTTCGCCTGTTCACTTAACCTATTTTGTGGTCCGAGTCTTCTTTGATTTCACATTGCAATGTTTTAAAAGGAACCAAGGCCTTTTTCCAACATTTAATCAATGTACTCTGCGTTTTTACAGAGTGCAGGACAAGCCATTCCATCAGAACTTGTTATCATACAGATATTTATTAATACTTATATTTTGGAAGATAATAGATTTAATTTAGTTAAAAGATGAGACATAATAATTATAATTTCTATGAACATGTAAATATTATTGGTAACAGAATAAATAGCAGAAGAATAACTGCAGACAAATAATGCTATAATTGAAAATTCTACACCCAATGTAGTCTACTGCCCCTTTAAGAGCTAAAATAGATTTTGTACCCTATGTCGTGATTCTCACCAAGGATATTGTTGTCATCACACACTATTCAAATCCCACATTGAAATAAACAGGTTAGAATATCTCTTTATAGATCACATATTGCAAACAAATAATATTTTTCTGCGAACCGGCAGATAATCATCTTCTCTCTTTTGTGGCACCAACGTGAGGGGTTATGGGAGGGGAAACAGTGTTGCAGTATTCTAGTATGTGGTGTGGGAATAATAACAAGCGAACCTGTGTAGCTTTGTGTTCACATTGCCCTAAAAAAGTGAACCGGACCGAGGAATTCAAGGGAACCGAACTGACCACCTCTTGAGTTCGGTTCACTTCGGGGTCCGTTTTGAGGGGTCTGAGTTCCTTTGGAGTGTTCACACTGGACAAAAAATTAAGCAAACCACGCTGAGTTCACAAAAATTGTCAGAAAGGGACCAAGTGTGAAAACACACTAATACTCACTCTGGTCAGAGTAGTTCTAGTTCTGAGCAGTAACAGTAGTCTATACTCACTCTGGTCAGAGTAGTTCTTGGTCTTGAGCTCCAGTTGTTTCCCCTGCAGTTCCAAGCTCTCCACATGAGTCTGCAAGTCCTTCTTCTCCCCCTCCAATGCATCCTCAAACTCTATGAATTTCTGTGGGAGAGAACAACCATACACAGTCAGTCAAAACGCTATGGGCTGGTTTCCCAGACACAGATTAAGCCTAGTCCTGGACTAAAACGCTGACTCAAGGGAGAATATCCACTGAAATGTTTTTTTTTTTAGCCCAAGACTAGATTTACTCTGTGTCCGGGAAACCGGCCCTAAACATTTTTATGGTAGAGAACATCCACACAGTCCTCAAACTCTAGGAATTTCTTTGGGATAAAACAACCAATAATTAATTCAGGAAGTGAACTGAAATTGCAAATCAAGAATGGAAAAATCTTCATCAAAAATAAAATAGATAGGAATTACAGCGCACTCGGAAAGTATTCAGACCCCGTGACTTTTTCCACAATTTTTACAGCATTATTCTAAAAATGTATTACATTTTTTTTTAAATCTTCATCAATGTCCACACAATAATGACAAAGCGAAAACAGGTTTTTAGAAATGTTAGCAAATGTATTAAAAATAAAAAAACAAATATCTTATTTACATAAGTATTCAGACCCTTTGCTATGAGACTCGAAATTGAGCTCAAGTGCATCCTGTTTCCATTGATAATCCTTGAGATGTTTCTACAACTTGATTGGAGTCCACCTGTGGTAAATTCAATTGATTAGACATGACTTGGAAAAGCACACGCCTGTCTATATAAGGTCCCACAGTTGACAGGGCATGTCAGAGCAAAAACCAAGCCATGAGGTCGAAGGAATTGTCCTTAGAGCTCAGAGACAGGATTGTGTCGAGGCACAGATCTGGGGAAGGGTACCAAAACATCTCTGCAGAATTGAAGGTCCCCAAGAACACAGTGGCCTCCATCATTCTTAATTGGAAGAAGTTTGGAACCACCAAGACTCTTCCTAGAGCTGGCCGCCCGGCCAAACTGAGCATTCGGGGGAAAAGGGCCTTGGTCAGGGAGGTGACCAAGAACCCGATGTTCACTCTGATAGATCTCCGGAGTTCCTCTGTGGAGATCTGAGAACCTTCCAGAAGGACAACCATTTCTGCAGCACTCCACCAATCAAGTCTTTATGGTAGATGGTAGAGTGGCCAGACGGAAGCCACTCCTCAGTAAAAAAGCATATGACAGCCCGCTTGGACTTTGCCAAAAGACACCTAAGGACCCTCATACGATGAGAAACCAGATTCTCTGGTTTGATGAAGCCAAGATTGAACTCTTTGGCCTGAATGCCAAGCGTCACATCTGGAGGAAACCTGGCATCATCCCTACGGTGAAGCATGTTGGTGGCAGCATCATGCTGTGGAGATGTATTTCAGTGCCAGGGACTAGGAGACTAGTCAGGATCGAGGGAAAGATGAACGGAGCAAAGTACAGAGATATCCTTGATGAAAACCTGCTCCAGAGACCTCAGGACCTTAGACTGGGGCAAAACTTCACCTTACAACAGGACAACGACCCTAAGCACACAGTCAAGACAACTTCAAGACAAATCTCTGAATGTCATTGAATGGCCCAGCCAGAGCCCGGACTTGAACCCAATCGAACATCTCTGGAGAGAACTGAAAATAGCTGTGCAGCGAAGCTCCCGATCCAACCTGACAGAACTTGAGAGGATCTGCAGAGAAGAATGGGAGAAACTCTTCAAATACAGGTGTGCCAAGCATGTAGCGTCATACCCAAGAAGACTCGAGGCTGTAATCTCTGCCAAAGGTGCTTCAACAAAGTACTGAGTAAAGGATCTGAATACCTACAGTGGCAAGAAAAAGTATGTGAACCCTTTG